>NC_133666.1:384839683-385139683 GCF_037893015.1 Macrotis lagotis
AAAAATCCTGTTTCAGTTAGTGGCACCTGTTTCAATTTTTTTTATGATATGATATGATAAAATTTTATATGATAAAATTTTTTTATTATTCCATCTTTCTGTTTCAATTTGAGTTAGACAGTGTTTTATATGATAAAATTTTTTTGTCATCCCATCTTTCATTATGCCTCATGACTCTTGACTGTATATTTCATCTCAATCACAACCTCCAATCTTTCCACATGCCCTTCATTCTTTCCCAGGTTTCATTCACCCTTACACAGCCATATCCCACTAACTTCTCTGTTTTGAACTCTTTGTAAATAAGTTTCACTCTGCACTATTCTTTATGCCAACTTGCTAATCTCTGATACTTTACCAAGTGCAAACCTTGAATTTCTCCCACTATCCTTTTTCACTCCTATTCAAGAATTACTCATCAGAGCTAGAGATAAATTTATGAAACCGTTCTGACTGGGTCCACCACAAATTTATGTTTCTTAATCTCAGCTGGGGCTTCAATGAAATGAAGCAATCTTTTTTACACTTTCCTAAATGATTTACTATCTAAATCACCAAGTGGTTCTTCCAAAACTTTTCATCATCTCTCAAAACTCCTCCAGCATTCTTTTCTTGTGGCAAAGAAATGGGAATTGAGGGGATACCTGTCAATTGAGGAATGGTAGAAACAAACTGATTATGATGTGATTATGATGGAATATTATTCTGCTATAAAAATTGATGAACAGGATGCTCTCAGAAAAACCTGGAAAAGATTTATACAAGCTGATGCAAAGTGAAATTACTGTGTGTAGAATAAGAGCAATATGGTATGCTGTGTATGACTTCACTGTGCTCAGAAATACAGTGACTCAAGACAACTCTGTAGGACTAATGATGAAAAATGCTATCTATCCCAGAGAAAGAACTGATGGTGTCTGAATATGGATTGGCACATACTTTTTTTTTACTTTATTTTTCTTGAGGGTTTTTTGTGGGGAGGGGTCTATATTTTCTTTCACAACAAGATTATTATGGAAATTTTTGCAAGACTACACATGTTTAAGCTATATCAAATAACTTGTCTTTTCAATTAAGATAGAGATGAGGAATGAATAATGGAGAGAATTTGGAAATCAAGGTGTTGAAGAATGTTAAAAAATTGTTTTTATGTATAACTGAAAAAATACCCAAATTAAAAAAATTATAATTAAGAAACCTTCAAAACCCTGCAGCATTCTCCTAAACCCCTTAGCTAAGAACCTAACTTTATACTCCACTGAGAAAAAAAAAAATGAGGGGCCGTTTGCCTGATAGCTTTTCTTCCTAGTTCCTTGGCTCACATGACTTAGACATCTCTTCACCTGTCCCAACCAAAGAGATGGTCCTTCTCCTTGCCAAGGCAACCCATCTCCACAAGCACCGTTGATTTTTATGCCCTTTCGTCTTCAGCAGATTGTGTCTACCATCATTCCCATTCTCTTTATAATATTTATTTTCTCCCTACATTTTGATGCCTTCCCTGCTGCTTACAAATAACATCTGTATTTTCCTGCTATCATCAGATATCTTTTCTTCCCCTCTCAGCTAAAACCTTTGAGAGTTGTCCACACCAAGTGCCTCTATTTCCTGTCCTCTTGTTCAGTTCTAAACTGTACAATCTGTACAGTCTCATTATTCAACTGAAGCTACTCTATTCTATAGACACCAACAATTTCTTCATTGTCAAATCTAGAGAGCTTTTCTTAATCTTCATCCTTCTTGATTTCTCTGCATCACTGTCACTTTTGATCACCTACTTCTGAATAAATCTTTCCTCTCTGAAAAGGACACTGTTTTCTCCTGACTCTTCTCCCACTTGGCTGAATGTTCCTTCTCAGTCCTTCTTCCTTCTCCTTCCTTCCCTCCTTCCTTCCTTCCTCCTTCCTTCCTCCTTTCTTCCTTCTTTCCTTTCTTCTTTCCATCTCTTGTATTTATTTTTTGTGTGTGTATATTTATTTATTAAAGCAAATTATTTTCCTTCAGAGTATTGTGAGCTACTCATAAGAGTTATTTCTTTTTTATCTTTTTAAACCCATTGCCTAGCACACAGCTTTCTTCTTTTTTTGATTTATTTTTGCTTATAACTTCTATTTCTTTCATCATAATAGCATAATTATCTTAATTGTCTTAACCCAAATAACTTCTAGAGTCATCCCATGTAATAAATATAATTTCTGGAAAGGAAACAAAATAAGCTAAACTTTTTTGATTCATTGGAAAGATATTTTTTCATATTTCCTCATTTGAATTCTGCTTGATCTCTATAATTTTTTTTGCATTCACTCTTTGAAAAATGTATTTATTACATTTTTTTTTAGGTTTTTGCAAGGCAATGGGGTTAAGTGGCTTGCCCAAGGCCACACAGCTAGGTAATTATTAAATGTCTGAGACCGGATTTGAACCCAGGTACTTCTGACTCCAGGGCCGGTGCTTTATCCACTGTGCCACCTAGCTGCCCCTATTTGTTACATTTTGATTTCCAAACTATTTCCCATCTCTTTCCCAACCCTATATGAGAGAAGGCTAACATTTAAAACTGACATAAATATGTATATGTATACACATAAATATATATATATACATATATATATATGAAAAACCATATAATACATATTTCCACATATCAGTTCTTTCTCTAAAGGTGAATAGCATTATCCTAGGTCCTTTGTAGTTTATTTGAATAGTCATATTACTTAGAATAGCTTCATCATTCCCAATTATTCTTTTTTTTTTAGGGTTTTTTTTTTTTGCAAGGCAATGGGGTTAAGTGGCTTACCCAAAGCCACATAGCTAGGTCATTATTAAGTGTCTGAGGCCGGATCCAATTATTCTTTGAACAATATTGTAATTTCTGTATTCAATGTTCTTGTGGTTTTGCTTATTTCATCTGCATTATTTCATGCGTCTCCATATTTTTCTAAAATCAATCTACTCAGAATTTATTATAGCACATATTCCATCACAATCATATACAACTTATTTAACCATCCCTTAATTTCAAGTTTTTGCTACCACAAGAAATGTAAATATAAAATATAAATTATTAATAAATTAATATTTTATAACTTATAGGTTCTTTTTCTTTTTTTCTTTTTTCTTTTTTCTGATCACCTTGAAAACATACCTAATAGTAGTATTGCTGGGTTAAATGGTATACACAGTTTGTGTATATATGTATACATATATAACTCTTTGGGCATAATTTTAGATTGCTCTCCAAAATGGTTGGATCAATTTATAGTTACATCAGCAATGTATTAGTGTCCCATTTTCGCCACATTCCTTCCAGTTTTGTCATTTCCTTCTGAAAGGTATTGTTTCCTTCTTCTATCATTTTAGGCAATCTGATATTTGTGAGACAGTATCTCAAAACTGTTTTAATCTGCATTTCTCTAATCAGCAATAATTTAGAGCACTTTTTTCCATATAATTCTATATAACTTGACTTCTTCCAAAAACTGCCTCTTCGTATCCTTTCACCATTTGTCAATTGGGGAATGACGTATTTTTAAAAATTTGAAAAAAAATTTGACATATAAGATTCTTCTCCAAGAAACTATAAAATCCCCCCCCCCCCCCAATTTTCTACTTACCTTATAACCTAGGATACATTGGGTTTTATTTGTACAAAACTTTTAAATTTAGTCAAGAATTATCCATTTTACACCACACCTTATTACATCACTCTATTACATCTCTCTATTTTATCACTCTATTACATCACTCTCTACAATGCTCTCTATCTTTTCTATTCATTAATTCTTCTGCTATGCATAAATAAATCTGATAAGTAATATATCCCATGTTCTTTTAATTTTCTTATTATATCTTCATTTATGTTTAGGTCATGCATCCATTTTGACCTTATCTTGGTAAAGGGTGTAAAATATTGGTTTATACCTAGTTTCTGCCACACTGCTTTCCAATTTTCCAAAAATTTTTACCAAATAGTTAATTCTTATCCCCAAAGCTTAAATCTTTACATCAATCAAAAACAAGGTTACTATAGTCACTTACTTTGTAGATATCTGTTCTTTCCCATTGATCCACCATTTTATTTTTTAGCCAATACCACATAGTTTTGATAATGATTGTCTTAAAATGCAGTTTAAAATCTGGTACTGTAAAACCGTCTTCCTTTACATTTTCCCCATTAGTTCCTTTTTTGATATTTTTGATTTTTTGTTGTTCCAAGTTAATTTTATAACTAGTTTTTAAGCTCATCAAAATTTTGAGGAGTAATTTAATTGGAATGGCATTGATTAAATCAATTAATTTAGGAAAAATTATTTTTATTACGTTGACTCAACCCATCCATAAACAATTTATATTTTTCTAATTATTTAAATTTGACTTTATTTGTATAAAAAGTATTTTATAATTATGTTCATATAGGTCCTGTATTTATCTTTGCAGGTATATTTCCAGATGGTTCGTAATTTCTGTGGTTATTTTATTATTATTTTTTTTTTTGGTAAGGCAGTGGAGTTAAGTGACTTGCCCCAAAGTCACACAGCTAGCTAATTATTAGGTGTCTGAGGTCGAATTTTAACTCAGGTCTTCCTGACTCCTGGGTAGGTGCTCTACCCACTGCACCACCTAACTGCCCTCCATGGTTATTTTATTTTATTTCATATATTTATTTTTTTAGGGTTTTTTTGCAAGGCAAATGGGTTAAGTGGCTTGCCCAAGGCCACACATCTAGGTAATTATCAAGTGTCTGAGGCCAGATTTGAACTCAGGTACTCCTGACTCCAGGGCCGGGGCTGTATCCACTGTGCTACCTAGCTGCCCCTCCCCATGGTTATTTAATAAAATATCTCTTACTATCTCTCTTCCTATGCCTCTTCTTTGTTGAAAAAATACTGATTAGTTAAATGCTTTTATCATTTTAAGAAAAATTTCATTTATATATGCTTTCAAGTGTATTTAATAGGAATGAATATTATATTTTGTAAAAAGTTTTGATTTTGTTTTTACTTTTATTGATATAATCGTTACTAGTTTTTCCATATATACCAACTTTGCATTCTTGGTATAAATCCCCTTTGGTCACAATATATAATCTTTGCAATATATTTTTGTAGTTTCTTAGGTAGATTTAATTAGGATTTTTGTATCAATATTCATTAGTGAAAGTGATCGATATTTTTTCCTCTGTTTTTTCTCTTCTTGGTTTAGGTCTTATAAAAGGAGTTTGGTAGTCCTACCAAACTTTGGTAGTCCTACCAACCTTTGACTACTATTACAAATAATTTATTCAATATGAGAATTAGTTCACTATAAATGTTTGGTAGAAATCACTTGTAAATTCATTTGGTCTCGATGCTTTTTTTTTAGGATGTTTATTTCTGACCTGTTCAATTTCTTTTTCTAAAATAGGTTTATTTAGATATTCTACTTTCTCTTCTGTTAAACTGATCAGTTTATATTTTTGTAATTATTTTATTTCACTTAAATCGTTAAATTTATTGGCATATAATTGGGCAAAATAATTCCTAATAATTAATTTCATCTGCATCAGTGATATAGTCACCTTTTGATTTTTTATACTAGTGATTTGGTATTCTCTTTTCTTAATAAAATCATATTAACCAAGGATTTATCTAGTTCATTGTTTTTTATATAACCAAGTTCTACTTTTATTAATTTGATGCTTTTTCTTAAAGTCAGTTTTTATTAATGATATCACTTTTCATTTTCCAAGATTTCAAATTTGGTATTAAATTATGAATTATAGTTTATTTTTCTAGTGTTTTTAATTGCATACCCCATTCATTAATCTTCTCTTTCTCTATTTTATTAATGTAAAGATTTAAAGACATAAATTTTCCTCTGCTTACTGCTTCTGTCTCATTCCAGCAATTTTGATATGTTATCTCATAATTATCACTCTCTTAAGTAAAATTATTCATTGTTTCTATGATATTCTTTCACCCATGTATTCTTTAAAATTAGGTTATTTAGTTTCCAATTACATTTTAATCTATGTTTCCATGATCCTTTATTAAATATAATATTTATTATATTATTATATGAAAAGGATACATTTAATATTTTTGCTTTTCTGCATTTAACTATAAAGTGTTTATGCTCTAATATGTAATCAGTTCTTGTAAACATGTAACATTGAGTAAAAGGCATATATCTCTTTTATTCCCATTCAGTTCTTTCTGAATGTCTACCATATTGAAGATTCTATTCATCTTCTTGACTTTTTTTGTTATATTTATACATTTCTGAGAGAAGAACGTTGAAAACCTCCACTATTATAGTTTTAAAATCTATTTCTACCTGTAATTCATTAACCTTTTCCTTAAAAAATTTGGATGCTATAGCATGTTGTTTTAATTTGCATTTCTCTCATCAATAGTGATTTAGAGCATTTTTTTAATGTTATTATAGATAGTTTTGATTATTTTATCTGAAAAATTACCTTTTCATCTCCTTTCACCATTTATCAGTTGAGATATGGCTCTTATTCCTATAAATTTGACTTAGTTTTCTATGTTTGAGAAAGTAAGTCTATAAAATCACTGTGAATTTTTTTCCTGGTATAATCAACTATGCATTTCCCTCTGTTGCACCTGTTTATCTCTCTCTCTCTCTCTCTCTCTCTCTCTCTCTCTCTCTCTCTCTCTCTCTCTCTCTCTCTCTCTCTCTCTCCTCTTTTACCCTATCCTTTCTCAAAGGTGTTTTGTTTCTGACTTTTACCTACTCCAAATTTCCCTGTTATCAACTCCCCGCCCCCCCAACCTCTTATCCCCTTTCCTTCCACTTTCCTGGATGGTAAGATAGATTTTCACAAACAACTGAGCATGTATATTATTCCCTCTTTGAGTCAAGCCTGATGAGAGTAAGGTTCATGTGCTTGTTCCCTTACTCCTTCTCCCATTTTTTTCTCTTCTGTAAAATCTCTTTCAGGCCTCTTTTATGTCAGATAATTGATCCTGTTCTAATTCTTCCTTTTCCATTCTCCCACTGTATTCTTCTTTCTCACCCCTTAATTTTATTTTTTTTGATAATCATACCATCACATTCAACTTACACTGCTTCTTTCTATGTATATACTCCTTCTAACTGCCCTAATAATTAGAAAGCTTTAAGAAGTTATAAATATCACTTCCCCATAATATAAACATGTAGTCCTTATCAATTCCCTTATGATTTCTCTTTCCTGTTTACCTTTTTGATGTTCCTTTTGTTTCTTGTATTTGAAAGTCAAACTTTGTATTCAGTTCTGGTCTTTTCATCAGAAATGTTTGATAGTTCTCTATTTCATCGAGTTTCCATTTTTTCCCTGGAGGTTTATATTCAGTTTTATTGGGGTGGTGATTCACAGTTGTAATCCTAACTCTTTTATCCTCTGGAATATCATATTCAAAGGCCTCTGTTCCTTTAATTAGAAGCTGCTAAATCTTGTGTTATGCTCACTGTGGCTGCATGATAGTTGAATTATTTCTTTATGACTGCTTACAATATTTTCTCCTTGATCTGGGAGGTCTGGAATTTGGCTAAAACATTCTTGAATGTTTAAATTTGGGGATCCCTTTCAGGAGGGATTGGTAGATACTTTCCATTTCTCCTGGTTCTAGGATATTCCAGCAGTTTTCCTTGATAATTTCTTGAAAGATTAGGTTTAGACTCTTTTTTAAAAAAATATTGCTCTCCTGGAACGATTTTCCAGGTCAGTTTTTTTTACAATGAGATATTTCAAATTTTCTTCTATTTTTTTCATTCTTTTGATTTTTCTTTTTGACTGTTTCTTGATGTCTCATAAAATCATTAACTTCCATTTGCCTAATTCTGACTTTTAAGGAATTATTTTCTTCTGTACATCGTAGCTTTTGTACCTCCTCTCGAATTGCCCAATTGTAATTTTTTAAGAAGTTCTTCTTTGTCATTGAATTTTTGTGTATCTTTTTTCCATTTGAACAATTTTGCTTTTGAAAGTGTGATTCTTTTTAGTTGATTTTTGTGCTTCTTTTTCCATTTGGTCTATTCTGATAAGTGTTTTTTTCAATTTTTAAGGTATTTTAAAAAAAGATATTTTCTTCAGTATTTTTTGTGCCTCCTTTCCGGAGCTGTTGACTCTTTTTCTGTGATTTTCTTGCAGCATTCTCATTTTTCTTCCCAATTTTTCCTCCAAATCCCTTACTTGTCTTTTTAAAATTCTTTTGAACTCTTCCATGGCCTGAGACCAACTCATATTTTAATTTGAGGAGCTGGATGCAAAAATTTTGATTTTGATGTCTTCTGAGTGTTTTTTTGAGCTTGTCACCATTTTTCTGGTTTTTGCTCATTTTCTAGTCTATTTCTTGACTTTGAACCCTTTGCTAAAGTGGGGCTCTTCTTCCTAAGTGAAGGGGGCACTGACGTTTTGCAGAGGTAATTCTGGGGACCTGAAATTTTTTTACTCTTCCAAGGGATAGGATCAAGGGAGAGATATTACTCATCTACACTGTGCACTGCTTTATGAGTGCAAGCAGTCTTTACAACTATAGAATTGTGACCGGGTACTATCCTCCCCTCCCAGCAACCTCTACTGTGCTAGTGCTCCTCCTCACAATAGGTCTAAGATCCAGGACTCCAACTTAGATTCACATATAGGCAGTGTAAGAGTCCTGCCCTTGCTGTTGGCAAAAGAACCCTTGTAATTTCTTTCTAACCCATTGTCTGATCCCCTTCTCTCTGTGGACTAAGAGGTCTAGAAATCACTACTCACTACTACTACCACTGATTCAGTTACCCTGAGACCTACTTCTGTTTTGTTGAGATTCAAATTGCACTGGACTTTGTTCCTTACTCACCCTGGTGTAACAACTTTCCTGCCAAGTTGTTTTGGGCTGGAAAATTGCTTCATTCCATTCCATCTTATTGTGGGTTCTGCCATTTTAGACTTTGTTTAGAGTCATTGTTCAAAGTTATTTGAAGGGTTTTGGGGGGAGAACTGAAGTGAGTCCCTGCCTTTACCATCTTGGCTCTGCCTTTCTCTTAATTTTACTTTTTAGGATCATCTTATCATAATCAACTCAAATTCAGGCCTTCTATAATCTTTTACCCTATTAAAGAGAACAATCTTAAGAGAAACAAATATCATTTTCTCATATAAAAAGTTAAACTTTAACTTTATTGAGTAACTTATGTCATATTTACTTTTGTAATAAAGAAATACTAATGCTTTTTGCAGATTTATTTTTTAGCCTTCAACTTTGCTAAAGCTATTAACTGTCTCAGTATATTTGCTGATTCTCTAGTTTTTCCAAATATATCATCAATATCATCAGCAAATAGGGATGTCTCTTCTTTTTACCTATTTTGAAACCTTTGATTTATTTCTCTTGTTTTGCTCTTGCTAGCATTTCCAGCTCTATATGAAATAATAGTGGGGAGTGGGCATCCTTGTCTCATGCCCATATTTATTGGGAAATAATTCAGTGTATTCACACTGAATGATTTTTGGTTTTAGATCAATGCTTTTTATGATATTAAAAAATATTCATGGGCATCTAGGTGGCACAGTGGATAGAGCACCAGCACTGGAGTCAGGAATACCTGAGTTCAAATCCGGTCTCAGACACTCAATAATTTTTTTTTTTAGGTTTTTGTAAGGTAGATGGGGTTAAGTGGCTTGCCCAAGGCCACACAGTTAGGTAATTATTAATTGTCTGAAACTGGATTGGAACTCAGGTCCTCCTGACTCCAGGGCCAGTACCCTATCCACTGTGTCACCTAGTTGCCCCTGAGATTGGCTTTTTAAAAATTTCTATCTAGTCTTCTGATTGGGTATTTTATGTTTTAAATATATTCCCCTTTTTCAGCTTTTGGAAGCTTACATCACTATGAAAAATGATTCTTCTTTTATTTCTTACATTTTTGTTATGATTTCATCTTGCTCATTTGCTATTATATTGATTTGATTTTCTACTTTTTTCCTTTTAATCAGATTAGATAAGAGTTTATCAATTTAATTAACAGGATTAAAATCAGCTTTTAGTGTTTTATTGTTTTCATAGTTTTCATTCCATTTATCTATTCCCCTTCTTGATTTTATTATCTTCTCTTTTGTACATGTTTTAGGGTTATTTGTTGGCTTTCTCATTTTAAAGAATGAATATTCAATTTGTTAATTCTAAAGAACATTTACAGGACTGAGAACTGCTTTAGTTGCATCCCAGAAATTCTGGTTTATTCTTTATCATTATAATTTTCTTTTACATAGTTATTGTTTCAATTTGATCTTTGATTCACTCATTATTTGAGATTTAATAGTTAAATCTCCATTGAGGCTTTTTTTTTTTGTGATTCCAGAACCAGTTACTGTTTTTGTTGCATTATGGTCTTTTAGAGTGTATTAAATCTTTCTGCCTTTTAATATTTATTTGCTTTATCTATGCCCTAGCATAGTCAATTTTTACAAAAGTTCCATATGGCCCTGAGAAAAAGATTGTATATCTACATCTATCTATTTCTATGTGTATGTCTGTTCTTTTGCCATTCCATTTAGAGAATGCTATGTCTTTCTACTTGTTTCCAGTAATTTGTTCAGTTCCAAGGTTTCCTTTTTATCTTTCTCTTAGATTTATCCAATACTGAGAGATATTGAAGTTTCCTGTCTCTATTGTGTTACTGTCAATGTCTTTGTGTAGCTCCGTTATTCCCTTTATGAATTTAAATGCTACTTGGAGCATATTACATTAATTTGTTGCCCATGGTTCCTTCTAGTACAATTTCCTTGTTTGTTTGTCTCACTTTATTTTTTGAATGCCTGTTTTATTTTGTTATATAGCATAATTGCAGCTCCTGCTTTTTTTTTTGGTTCACAGGAAATTTTTTCCATCTTCCTATCATTTTTGTTTGTTTTTTTTGTATATCTTTGTTATTTATATTTCTTCAAAGCATTGTAGGATTGTTTTCTTATCCAATCTGTCACTTTTTCATTTTGATGACTTAATCCATTCACTTTTAAAATTGTGAATTAGATTTTTATTTTCCTTCATCTGTCTCTCATAGTTTTAAAATTATTTTCACCTTCTGCTATAAACATGGTACAATGTTTTTTTACTTTACCATAATTTTTTTTTTGAGGATTTGTTTCTTTTTCTCTCCATTTATTTGACTATATAGCTCTTCCCCATCTTTTTTTCTCTCTTAAGCAAGTGGTTTCCTTCTTTCTGCTCCTCCCATTCAACTAGTCCTATTAATTAAATTTCATTTTTTGGACACCCCTTTCCAAAATGTTTTCTGTCTGCTCTAGACCCTCATTCTCCAGATTCACGACTCTACAATTATCTAGTCTTTCTCCTCTGAATTCCTCATGCAACCAAAACCTCCAAAGTATTCATTCTAGGCTCTCCTTTCTAAGCAGTTTCTGCCCTTTCCTTGTAGAATCTGGGCAGTGGATTCCTCCTTTCCATTGCTCCTTATTCCCAGAACAATGTCAATTATAGAACCACCTCATGATTGCTCCTCACCTACTCATATTCCTAATTATGCAGCCTACCACTAATAATACTCTCTCCAGCTTACTTTTCCCCCCTCTTTACCCATTTGTTTCAAAATCACTTTGTGGGTCCATGCCCTTTCACTCTGGGGAGCCCATTCCCCCCATCCCCCCACCTCTACCCTGAATTCCAACTCCTCCTACTTAAGGGAAGACAAGTGGACTTTTCAAACATATCAGACTATACCTAGTGCAAGGTTCTCTTTTCCCTTCATAATACATCTCTTTATCCATAGTAGCTTTCATCAGTGAAACTCCCTCCCGCAACCAAAGAAGGATCTCCCTTCTCACCTTTTCAGGTCTTCTCCACTTTGTCACTCACAACCTTGAAAGCTCTTCTCTTACTGAGACCAGTGTTCTCTTGTTACTAGCCTTGTTTTTTTATCCTTGTACATCACATCATACATTCTTCTCTATGACCCTGATCCCTTTCACCCTTTTTATGTAACCTCCCATTTTGAATTATAACCCCATAAAAAATTTTGATTGGCTGTAAGCAGGGTATCTCCAGGTTCTGTTCCCTAATGCTTAAGATCCATTGCTTCACTGTGATCTCCACTGCTCTTTGGCCTTCACTCTAGTCTCCCTGTATAATTTCAAATCTTTAAATATAAATGTCTTTTACTGGTCTTTCTACTGTCCTGTTGCTGCTGCTGCTCTGTTAACTATCCTGTTCATGGCTGCTGCACTTATTCACTTATCCTACACTTGGTTATCTTGAGGTATTCAAGAAAAACAAATAATCTCTTCAGTTCTGGCTTTTAAAAATAACTTTTTTTAAAAAATCGAATGTCCATCTTTTTTCATTCATGATTAAGATCATATTTGCAGGGTGTCACTTTGGGTAGTATCTTGAGCTCCAGGGCTCTTTGAAACACATTGTTTCATTCGCTTCTGGTGGAAGAAGTCATGCCATTCCAATTTCCTTTCCTTTGTATTTGAAAGGTTTTTTTTTTGAAGGCTTAAATTAACTTTTTGAAATGAATTATCAAATTTCACCACTGTGTCCTGAAGTTTGAAGCATTTATGAATTCTTACAATTAGTATTTAATTTTCTGCATTCAGAATTTGAGTTGTCATTTTCTTTGCACTATTGTACTGTTTTTTTTTTAGTTTTTTTTTTTTTGCAAGGCAAATGGGGTTAAGTGGCTTGCCCAAGGCCACACAGCTAGGTAATTATTAAGTGTCTGAGACCAGATTTGAACCCAGGTACTCCTGACTCCAGGGCCGGTGCTTTATCCACTCCGCCACCTAGCCGCCCTTATTGTGCTTTTCTTGCATATTTTTCATTTTGCCATGTTCTTTGCCAGACCAATAATCCTTAGCTTGTTCTAGTCATCCTGTCATTAAGATTACTATCTTTTGCTTGCATAGTAATTTTGTTTCAATGTCAGATTTTTACTTTTCTTCTAGATTGTCCTTCACTTCTGTATCGCATGTATTCTCAATCTATTGTTCTTTCTTTGGTGAGACTTGCTATTGCAGATTCAATTTTCTATTCTGTTCATTGTTTTTGCTGTGCAGGTCATAAATTCTGCTCTCATAATTCCCTTATCTATTTTTTAGGTTTTTGCAAGGCAGTGGGGTTAAGTGGCTTGCCCAAGACCACACAGCTATCTAATTTTTAAGTGTTTGAGGTCACATTTGAACCCAGGTCCTCCTGACTCCAGGCTGGTGCTCTATCCACTGCACCACCTAGCTGCTCCTCCCTTATCTCTTCTGAACTACTGAGGTGCAACATGCTATTGTTCCATAGTCTCCTCAAATTCTATGGGATCCTTTGATTATTTGGGATATTTATTCAGAGATGCCTGAAATTGATCTAAAGATCACATTTCCTTCTGTTAGTCTTTCCCTGTTATGTTTATGTTCAAGGATTTTTTGAATAAAAACTCAACAATGGGGCAGCTAGGTGGCATAGTGGATAAAGCACCGGCCCTGGAGTCAGGAGTACCTGGGTTCAAATCTGGTCTCAGACACTTAATAATTACCTAGCTGTGTGGCCTTGGGCAAGCCACTTAACCCCATTTGCCTTGCAAAAACCTAAAAAAACTCAACAAAATTTCTTCCTGAAATCTTAATTTCAGACTTTTTTGGCCCCCCTCTCCCCTTTTTAAAACTATCCTTAGCTTTATTTCCTCTGATAGGAAATTCTTTGGGTTTGGGGTCTCAATTCTTCCCAGACTGGGCAATTCAGATTCAGCCGTCTGGCTGGACAATGCTGGACTGAATTGCATCAGCTGGTTGCTGCTTCAGAGTCAGTGTGGTGTTGCATAGCACAGTCCCTGCTCCTCTCTCCTTTCCTCTGCCTATCTTAGCAAGCTGGAACCAAACTTTGGAGTGTCCCCTGTTGCCTCCAGATGGTCAGTTGAAGCTCTAGCTGTCATGCTCCTTGAGGATCTTCTGCTCCTGAAGGGTTCTTGTATTACATTGTGGACACTGGCTGTCACAGAGCATACTTCTGTGGCCTTGGAAGAATGGAATGGAACCTGGAGTGTCACATCTTTGTTCTGTTAATATATCCTTGCTGCCAGTAGTATAGGAGATAGAAAAGAGCTACTGAGTGGGCTCAGGGTCTGTGAGCACCAGTTCATGGTTGGTTTCCTTTTTTTTTTTTAAGGTTTTTGCAAGGCAAATGGGATTAAGTGGCTTGCCCAAGGCCACACAGCTAGGTAATTATTAAGTGTCTGAGGTCGGATTTGAACCCAGGTACTCCTAACTCCAAGGCCGGTGCTTTTTCCACTGCGACACCTAGCTGTCCCATTGGTTTGCTTTTAAAAAATTTTTTTAACCCTTTTGTATTTTGAGTGTTCTCTAGAACATGGAGACAGCTGAAGTTTCTTTATCTTTGGTGAATAATTTCTGTTTTGAAGAGGTTTGAGAGGTCATGGGGAATTAAAAAATTATTGCACTTATCGGTCCTTAGGGAGTACTTATTGATCCCTGTGAAACTATCGTACTTTCTTCTTGCTTCTGTATTCCTTTTCCACTTGCCCCAAGTAGGAATTTTTAAACCTATTGCAAACAACACAAATCACGCGGCAAACAAGAATGTAAGGCACCCTAAGATTTATGTGGAATAAGGCAGACACAACCAAATGGTGAGTGGGGAGACAAAGAATCCAAGCCACTGATGTGAAACTTGAAACTTGGTAGTTTCCCATCTTTAATCATTCTTAACTTGTTTCAGTTGTGTCTGATGCCTTGCGATCCTTTTTGGGGTTTTGTTGACAAAGATACTAAATTGGTTTGGTTTGCCATTTCCTTCTCCAATTCATTTTAGATAGGAAACTGAGGCAAACAAAATTAAGTGACTTGCCCAGGGTCACCCACCTAGTGTTTGAAGTCAGATGTGAATTCAGGGAGCTGTCTTCTGGATTTCAAGCCTAACCCTCTATCCATTCTTGCTAAGTGATAAAATCAGTTCTGTTTCTTCACATTTGCCATTTGAGAAGTCTCATTACTAAGGTATAGGGTAAAGTGACATCCTTAAAGAGCAAATGATTCTGAAAACACCATTAAAGAAGGAATAAAAAACCTAGTTCTCCTTTATTTTGTGGGGAAAGTGAGACCCGCCCCCCAACTTGACCAAATCACAAAGTATCACTGAAGATAATTAAATGACAACCAGATCTCAGATTTAAACACTTTGAGCTGGAAGGGACTTTAGCAATCTCTTAATCTACCCCCTCCATTTTTTAGAAGTGGAAAAAGGCTCAGATTTGTGTCAGCAGAGATTATAACCCAAGTCCATCTGACTCTTAGGCCAGCATGGTTTATTACTGAAATATGGCCTTTCTCTGTGGTTTCTCCACAGCAAGTCGGGACTGAATTCCAACTTGTCAGCATTCATTCAGGCTGTTCATGAAATCATATCCCTTTAAAAACTGTTATAGAGAGGGGTAGTGAATAGAGCACCAGCCCTGGAGTCAGGAGTACCTGAGTTCAAATCCAGCCTCAGCCACTTAATAATTACCTAGCTGTGTGGCCTTGGGGAAGCCACTTAACGCCATTACCTTGCAAAAAAAAAAACCCCCCAAAAAAGTAATAAAAAAACTTATGGAAGCGTTGCTGTCTAGGAAAAATTTTAGGCTCATAAATCTTTGTAATGAATTAGGATCAGACTTGGAGGTAAGAATATTAGAAGTCCAATACTTATTTAAGCCAGTACACTTACATGATATGTAGCTTTATCACAAATTCTAACACTGAACAGTACCGTATAAATTTGTAAATTTTCTGTTAATTATGTAACTGCAGTAATATGCCATAATTTGAGACCATGAACATTAAAAGTATATAATATCTTATGCACAATTCCCACCCCCCCCAGTTTTTGATTATGTGCTAAAGCAAATCCCAATCACAGTACGAAAGCAAAATTTTGAAAAATAAAAAGAACGCTTACATGTACATCATTTTAATGAACATTTTACAGATTTCCTTATATAAAGGATTTGGGTTCATTTTCTTGGAAGTTCTCAGAGACCAATGATAGTGTATTATCATTTGACTTTATGTTAAAGAATGTTATTTCATCAATGCATGTCTCATCAAACCTATGATTTCTAAAAAGTACACAAAAACCTGTACATAAAAGAAAAACCCCAAAGACAACCATAATGCATAATATATGAAATGTGCAAATATTTAAAAGTTGTTCCAAAGCATTTCTAAGGTAGAACTTTGTAATAATTATGGAATGTACTGCATACTACATAATTCAATGATCTTTTTAAAAGCCAAAGAAACTTACAAGGCACACAATGCTGATGGTAGTATTATATCTTATAGTCTTTAAAATTCATACTTAGATGGTTATGGGAAATATCCAAATGTTACTTTTATGTTTAATAATTTGGTAACATCAGCCCACTTTTAAGGTTTTGATAAAATATCACACTGATATGTATAAAATGGGAGTATGGCTAGGGTAAATTATTTATAAGCCTAAGTGACCAGCGAGCTACCACACAAATATCACTGGAAGGAAAATTATACATACATGTATGTATAATTTTTATGTGTGTATACATAAACACAACACACATGTATATATGTATTTAGTGTATGTATATTTAATGATGTTATCACTCACAAAGAAAGTCTTATTACTTTATTACTTTAACTCTTCCTATAACATGACATAGTACTTCAAAATTACAAATATATTTAAAATCTGTTTTGGTCAATTCTTGCGATAAAAAAGGATACTGGGACGGAGAAGTTTCTTCTCCAGGATAAAGATGATGACAGGTCTCTAAGTGCTCCAAGATTGCACAGTGAAAGGTTCCTATCAACTAGTAAAGTTAAAAACAAAAGCTTACTGCTTTTTTAAGGCAATATTTAAATACACAGAGAAAAAAAAAACCAGTACAAAACCCGTCAGTGTTCAATATGAGTACTGGCCATCATATAATTAAAAAATCTTCTAAACCCAATCACAGTGTTCCTTGTATTTTACAGTGACCTCTCCACCAAATTTTAATTTTTTAAAGTAATTTTTGTAGGAAAATCAATTGACTTAGACAACAAAAATGATGTTTAAGATCTCTTCTCCAAAGAGCATACCACAGTTCATTTTACTTTAAATCTACATGACAGTATTTTATGCCAGGTAAAGAAAAAAAGTAATATTCATCATTGCTTTTCATATAAAAGCTCTAATATTTACCACTCAACATATCACTTATTTCTCCCATACACCATATCATTTTTTATCCTGTTAAACTGCAAGTATTTAATACAAATTGGAAGAAAAATAACAAAGCTAAAGGAACTTTCGAAAGAGATCTTCAATCCTCTGTGGAGAAGGAAAAAATTTTTTTTTAAAAGTCTGCAAACATTTGAATGCCATCCCCAAAGAGACAGGAGTGCCTAAGAAAGGAAGAGTTTGGCCAATTGTTTCCTGGTTGTCTTTGGTTTAACCTTCTTGACCAAAATCTTCTGTAAACTTCTTCAATTTCAGCAAGTCATGTTCATTAACAGTTGGTTTTGTGCTAGCTAATGACCATAACATATCAGACTGTTGAGAGAAAAAAGAGAAAAAAGAAAAAAAAAGCATCATTGAGCTGTACATAATGAACCATGATTTTTTTTACTGACTAAATAATTAACTAAAAATTTAAGAGTCAAAATTATAGCTCACCTACCAATGTAGGTGAATGAAAAAACTGATATACTGAAAAGGTCAATACATTTTTCAATGTACTTCCCTTTGATAAGAAAATATTAAATAGTAAAATAACATCACAAATTTTAATTAAAAAACTCTCCTAGAGCATTATCTGCAGTTGTTATTAACCTTATATTTGAGACAAATCTACACTAAGAAATAAAGTTCATAATGACAACCTAAATTACTGTCACTCAAAGAGATTTCCTAATTTCCTTGAGGTCAAGAACCATGTGTAATTCATCTTTTTATCTCCCACAGCACCCCGTATAACATAGCAGGCACTTTAAACAAAGTAATTCTTTCCCCTGAACAAAAGTATCACAAATGTAGTTATACCCACATGTGTGGATAACTCCATAGATGTAATTTTATCAGAATATGATACTCTTAGTGATAAAAGTTTTGTTGTCACAGCAGAGCAATACTTGCTCTCAACTTAAAGGGCACAATGCCTCTTTTCTATGAATATATAATAAGTAACTAATGTCAAATTAGCTAATATCCATAACTAGGACAGAGGTCCTTGAAAGTTTCTTCTCTCTTTTAAAAAAGGAAGAAAAAAAAATCCACCACATTTTCAAATACACAATATATCCACCAATGGATAATTTATTAACTATTAAACAAGGAGCAGTTATAATAAAGTTCATTTACTAAAGCCCTGATAATATGTCAATTCTTAAGGGTTATCCATTATAATGAATTAAAATAAAATCCCGAGAGACAGCATGATGATATACTGGACAGAAGAAGGCTGCTGTTGAAGCCAGGAAGGCTCTGCTGCATTCTGGTTTTGGCCCTAGACAAGTAATTGCACCTCTCAGTATCTCAAATAATACTCAAAGACTAAAACTTTAGAAATGGTGCTCATTTGTACTGATAGAGGAAGAATCTCACCATGAACTGCCTGTACCAATAAAAATAATGGGTATGGTTAAGAAAAATCCCCCCCCCCCCAAAAAAGGTTTATTGAGAAATATGAAGTAGATATTATTTAACTTCTTTTTTTGGGGGGGGGAGGGTTCAGATCTGTGATTTCATCCCTGTCTATAGTCACCCTAATTTCTGCTGATCTGAAATCCAACTCATTTGTTAACTTGCAGTAACCTGTCCATGGTCAATTAATTATGACTTAAACGCAGGGCTTAATCCCAAGGCAAGCTCTATTTCCACTCTGGTGGGCTGTAAAAGTGGGGGCAGAAAGGGACCACTATAAGTGTGTAGCTAAGAACTGGCCAATACCCTGTTGGTGCTTACAATCTAGTAGAGCAAGCAATATGGATTAAAAGATATTAGGGGCAGTAATATGTTCAAAAACAAAAATTCCTCTTAGCACATTAAAGGCATCAAGCATATGATCCATAGGCCATATGTAGCCCAGAACACTTCCAAGTGAGCCAAACCATGTTAAAATGTAACTAAGGATTACTGAACAAAATAAATAAAAATAGAATAAAACATGGATAATATTAATATGTGGATTTATAAGTCAATATGTGGCCCATAGGAATATATATATATATGTGTATATATATATGTGTATATGTATTTTATACATGGTTTATCAGTTTCTATTTGAGTTTGACATCATTACCTGACAGTTAACTGACATTGAACATGAACTTTGGCTCAAAAAGTGACTCAAAATAAATGTGTTATATTTTAAAAACTATATTTAATTATACAAAAATTTAGCCATAGTCAACCTAACAAAATTCCATTCTATCACTCACAAAGAAAGTCTTATTACTCTATTACTTTTTTGCCACAGATTCAATTAGACTTTAAAGTAAGTCTTTTCTTAGTGCATTTTCTCATATGTTGTAATGAAACCAGCATCATAGTAACTTTTACCCATGCTATAGCCTCCACAGTCCTGTTGGTCAGAACATTCTTAGTTTTATCTAAAATTGTGTCTTAATTTCAAGAAAGTTATCAATTCATTTCATGAAGATTGTTCTCTGACTTCTAACTATAGTTGGGTGGGTACAGAATTTGCAATTTTTGCAAATTTGGCCTTAGCTCAAAAAGAGTCACCTCATTTCTATGTGTTCATGTATCAGTCATTTTTAAGAAGTCTTATAAAATTAAACTATGGAATTTAATCTCATTTTTTCCTTAAGAAAAAATTGCTTTATGATTGTTATAAATTATGAAAATCTAAGTTTGAACATACGAAGTAAAATAATAAAAGCATAAGGTTTATTTCATTCTAATTAATAGTTACTTCTCATAACAACAAAATTCATTTAGAAGAACAAAAGGACAAGAATATCAAGGGGATCCATGAAAAAAAAAGTGGAGGAAGGTAGCTTAGCAGTACCAGATCTCAAACTATTACAAAGTGATCATCATCAAAAACAATTTGGTATTGGCTAAGAAGTAGTGATGGATCAGTGGAACAGATCAGTCACACCATACACAATAGTGAATGACCATGTTTGACAAACCCAAAGACCCAAGATTTTGGTACAAAAGCTCACCATCTGAACAAATTGTGATATAGGTTTGTGATGGAATGAAATGATGAGAGGATGGTTCAAAAAAAAAAAACCTGGGAAAATAAATGAAGTGAGTAGAACCAGGAGAACAATATACACAGAAATAGCAATACTGTCCAATGACCAACTGTGAATGACTTAGGAGTTCTGAGCAATATAATGATATGAGACAATTCCAAAGTACTCAAGAAGAAAAATACCATCCATATCCAGAGAAAACACTGATAAAGTATGAATGCATATCAAAGCATATTATTAAAACTTTATTCTTGGATTATTAGGTCTGTGTTTTCTTTTGCAACTTGGTTAATGGGAAAATGTTTTGCATGATTACATATGTAAAATCTATTATCAAATCACTGGGGGGGGGAGAAGATAGGGAGCAGGAGAATTTAGAACTCAAAATCAAAAAAAAAAAATAACTTTTCCCCCCAATACAAGTGCCCTTTAATGCTTTATCTAATCATATGCAGATAGAAACAGATGTATCTCTCCATAAACACAAGAATGATCATGTGTAGTTTATATTTGGAATATTACTTTTTTTTTAGTTTTTTTTTGCAAGGCAAACGGGGTTAAGTGGCTTGCTCAAGGCCACACAGCTAGGTAATTATTAAGTGTCTGAGACCGGATTTGAACCCAGGTACTCCTGACTCCAAGGCCAGTGCTTTATCTACTACACCACCTAGCTGCCCCTGGAATATTACTTCTCAATAAATATTAGTACTTAAGCAAATTAAGAAATACAATTTCCAACAACTACATAAAGGACTTTGTTAATTTCATAGAGATTCCTTTATCAATCACAAGGTTATGACAAAATTGTATATTTAGAGCTAGAGGACACTTTGGATGTCACTGATTCTAACTCTAACCTTCCTTTATTAAAAGATGAGCAAAAGTTGAGAAGCATAAAATGCCTTGGTCAACACAGGGAAGAAGTAGTAGAGTTTTGTTCCAAATCCAGGTTCCATGATTCCAAATAGAGGACTCTCAATCAGTATAATTAGAAGTGGGAGGTGAACTCAGCTATCTTTCTGACTCCCAATTCATGACACCATGTTACAGTCCCCAAATTTATGAACATGTGACAGCTAAAAGTTTTTAAAATACAAAAAAATTCAAACCATGGAAACAGCTGGCTCCAAAAGTTTATCCCCAGAGACCTCCATCCATGTCATTTCAATGGCACCAGGATCACCCGGAGAACATGGAGTAAGTAAATCTTCTACTATGATATTTGGATTAGTGGGTGAAGGACCTTTAACCTTGAAAAGATAACAATATGGATTCTTTTAGTTAAAGGAAAAATAAAAAAAAATTCAGATTATAGTTATAAAAACTAAGAATGAATAAAATCCTTTTTTGTTCGTAAAAAAAGTAAAATCCATCATTATTAATCATTAAGTCATTTGCCTCCTAGATTGTTTATTAATGCTATGATTTTTGCATCAATAGTGCAGATGACAACACATCGATATCTTCTCATCCTCAGTGATTCTTGTCCAAGTTATCCCAACAAATCTTCCAAGGAAGCCCTATCCAATGTATGTCAATTCTTCCTCTGGCCCTAGGAGTACTGAGAGGGTCAGGGCAACACTCAAAATGTTCACCTGTTACTCTTGCTGATTTCCTTGTGCAGAGGATGACCTTGATAACCAAGAAAGTTTTCTGAGTCCCAGAATTTGTCTATAGTGCCAGTGAAAGCAAGATTAAATCCTAGCTTAGCCCAGTGCCCAAAGAGGCCTTGAGTTTGGTCTTGTTATTGTTTTAACTAGAGACTAAACAAAAAACTAGCAACAGTTTTAATCCTATGTTGTTGTCTAAAAGAAATTATTAGCCCCCAAAATACCTGATAATTCAAATTAGAAACATTAATATTTTCTGTACTTCATTTACGCAGATAAGATTTTACTAAGTTTACTAAGGTCTTCACCTTAGAACAAATGTTATCAGTGTTAATTATAAACAACACTATAGTTATTTAAAAATAAATTTCTTGGAGAATTAAAATAATTTTTAGAAATATTTTGCCATTTAAAAAATATTTCTAAATAAAACTCCTATCAAGAATGGTTTTAAGGGGTGGCTAGGTGGTGCAGTGAATAGAGCACTGGCCTTGGAGTTAGGAGTACCTGGATTCAGATCCGACCTCAGACACTTAATAATTACCTAGCTGTGTGGCCTTGGGCAAGCCACTTAACCCCATTGCCTTGAAAAAAAAATCTTAACAACAACAGCAAAAAAGAATGGTCTTAAATAAAATACAAGTCTGACCATGCCATGTCCCCTACTCAGTAAACTCCAGTGGTTCTCTATATCTCTATGTTTGGTATCCAAAGTCCTTCATAACCTGGCTCCTGCTACCCCCCATGCCTTTCCATTCTTTCTTATATTTACAACCTTCCACAAACTCTACTATTCAATAACATTGGCCTCTTTGGCTTTTCTTTAAACAAGGCCTTCCATCTTCTGACTCTGGAGATTTTCACTAGTAGTTTCCAATGCTTCTTCATTTCTGTTTCCTAACTTCCCTTCTACAGGAAGTTTTCCTAATTCCCGTTACTTATAGTGCCTGTTATTTCCAGTTTACACTTTATATAACTTGTTTGTATATATTCTTTTGCATATTGTCTCCCTAAGCTCCATGAGAGCAGACTGGCTGTTACCTTTCTTTGTATCCCTAAGCCTGAAGCAATAGTGCCTGGCACATGGTAGGTATGCTAGTAACAAATGCACAAATAAAACCAATGTAGCCAAACTTAGAAGGAAAGTAAAAACTAGGAAAAAATGTTAGACAGTTTCTCAGAAATAGGTTTCATATCTCAAATACAGAGAGAACTTTGTCAAATTTATAAGAATGAGTCATTCCCCAATTGAACAGACAAAAAAAATGAACAGGCAGTTTCTGGATGAAGGAATCAAAAACTATAGTCATAAAAAAATGCTCTAAACCATTATTGATTAGAGAAATGCAAATTAAAACAACTCTGAGGTATGCTCAATCCTATCAGATAAACTAAAACAATAGAAAGGGAAAATGACTAATGGGGGGTTGGAGAATGTGGAAAAACTTGGACACTAATACACTGCTAATGGAACTATGAACCAATCCAGTCATTTTGGAGAACAATCTGAAATTATGCTGAGAGAATTATAAAACTGAACACCCTTTGACCCAAGGTGTCAGGAAAAAAGAAGTTTAAAGGTTCCAATGTAATTATAGCAGCTCTCTTTGTGGTGATAAAGAACTAGAAAATGAGGGGATACCCACCAACTGGAGAATGGCTGAATAAGCTGTGGTATGAGATTGTGATGAAATATTACTGTGCTGTAAAAAATGATAAGCATGTTGATTTTAGAAAAACATGGAAATACTGCTATGAAATAATGAGTAGAACCAAAAGAATGCTATATAAAGAAACAGAAATAATTTTTGAAGAGTAACTGTGAATGAACAAACTATCCTCAGTATTACAAAAATTTAAATCAACTACAAAGGAAGATTCTTTCGCTTTTAGAGAAAGAACATCTGTGTGTGTGTGTGTGTGTGTGTGTGTGTGTGTGTGTGTGTATGTGTTTGTGTGTTTTAGAGAGAGAGAGAGAGAAATAGTGGTCTTCTCTAGTATGAGGTGTAGAGGAAGACAGTTTGGAATTTAAAACATAACATTAAAAAAAAAAAGAAACCATATTGTCACAACTACAGTACTCTAATTGACTTACTCTTTTGAAATGAGTAGCTGACTGAACTTTCCGCACAGGCTGCATCAATGCATCTCTTACAATGATACTGATGTCAGCCCCTGAATAACCATCTGTTTTCTTCCCTAGTTCTCGGAAGTCGGCCTCTGATAGGCTGTTGTGTGTTGTCCCCATATGTAATTTAAACATTGCTGTTCTAGCATGATCTTCAGGTAAAGGAATATAAATACGTTTCTCAAATCTGAAAAATATGAGAAAGAATATAAAATATACTTATTAAAAAACTGGAAAATAAAGAACTAGATAGTGGTAATCTTAATTACATATTCAAAGTTTGATTAAATAAAGTTTTGAATATGCTAAATCTGGCAGTTAGGTCTTACATTTGAATGTTTCGTTTTTCTTTGCAGAAAGTGTCCGTGAAACAACTTTTTAAAAGGATATCAAGTTAATCATCTGATGTTTGAAAAGTCCCCAGTTTTCACCATGAAATGTCATAAAACAGCTCACCTTTTCTCCTTTGAATAATATTATAATTAGGAATTGCCTTCTTGGTCATGTACATATCAACAAATAAATCACACTTTATGTCACAAAAATAAAGTCAAACTACCATTCAAAATAGTAAAAATACATTTCCAAACATTAACAGATGGATATGGAGATACTATACAGATCTATTATAGATAGAATCACACAAGCAGCATGTAAGAGAGTGGAAATTTGCAGGGATACAGCACAAATAAAAGTCACTATATGTTTATGAAATTAATCTAGCATTAATGCCAGCTGCAAAAAAATTGGTAAACTTTTAAGTACCATGTAAATAAAGCTATGCCTTAATTGCGATTTTTAATTTTTTGGTGGGTAGAAGGGGAGGTGGGGGGAGGCAATTGGGGTTAAGTGACTTGCCCAGGGTCACAAAGCTAGTAAATGTCAAATATCTGAGGTTGGATTTGAACTCAGGTCCTCCTGACTCCAGCACTCCTATTCATTGCTGCTTCTTGACTATTTATAATTGAGAAGAGTTTGGGGGATGATTTGGTGGTTCAGGATTATTTTTTCAAAGTTGTGAAATTCAAATCATTCACTTATCTTAAATGTTCATTCAAAATTAAGATTGTGGGACAGTGAATAGAGCACCGGCCCTGGAGTCAGGGGGACCTGAGTTTAAATCCAACCTCAGACACTTAATAATGGCCTAGCTGTCTTGGGCAAGTCACTTAACCCCAATGCCTTAAAATAAAAATAAAAAAGAATTAAGATTGTGCTTTTCAAGTTCAGTCTATATTTACCCACTCTTGCCAGGCTTGCTGATGAATGAATTAGATGAATGCAAAGAAATTATAGGTTTATATTAGCCAATGTAGAATGAACAGTCAGGAATATTACTGAGTGAACAAGGTGACAAATTATATTAATTTCTCCCACAACTGAAGATTCATAATTCAATGTAAAAGTTAGAGAAATAACCTTTTTTCCCCTTTTGGAAACTAACACAGGTCATCTTCTACTGACCTTGGTTAAAAAAAAAAAAGAAATACATACACACATATATATACATATATGTATGAATGTGTATGAAAAGACAATTCTAGAACAGGACCCAACAGAAACAAAATACCAATTAAGGAACATTTGTAAAACTCTATGGAATGTGTGCCTGGGCAGTCAGTCAACAGCTTTATAAAGCACTTACTCCATTTCAGACACAGTGTTAAGAACTAGAGAGTCAAAGAAAAGCAAAAACACATTTATAAACTAATTAATATTATTACCTGGTGAACATTAAGCAATGAAAACTTCTAAGACATGAAAACTCAAAAGAGCACACAAGAACTATAGTCCTTTCAAATAGATTAATTTAATATTTTGTCTCTCCTTACAAAGAAAGGGTTATTATTATTTAGTGACTGCATCTTAGGTGAAAAATAGGATGATTACAGTACCTTCGTCTGATAGCTGAATCCAGAACCCAGGGTATATTTGTTGCTCCCAGCACCAAAATTCCATCATTGTCCACACCAACCCCTGCACCAAAATAAAGATTATTAAATTATTTATCTTGGTGCTCCTCTAAATTATATATCTGCAAATGATACACTTAAAAACAGTACTTTGTAAAATTTATGTAGCTCTTATGTCAACTTTCTTTTTTTTTAATTTTTTTTAAGTTTTTGCAAGGCAAACAGGGTTAAGTGGCTTGCCCAAGACCACACAGCTAGGTGATTATTAAGTGTCTGAGACTGGATTTGAACTCAGGTACTCCTGACTCCAGGGCTGGTGCTCTATCCACTGTGCCACTTAGCCTCCCCAACTATTACCTTTAATTAAAAAAAAAAGACTTATCTTATTATGTAATTTTGCTTATCTCTTATACTTTATTTTTCTTCCTTAAGGATATGATTTCTCTCTCATAACATTCAACAATGCATACCATGGAAACAATGTAAAGACTAACAGACTGCCTTCTGTGGGGGGGAAGCAAAATTAGAGGAAAAATTGTAAAATTCAAAATAAATAAAATCTTTGTTTTATTAAAAAAAAGAAAAGAAACTATTCCCTGATTAGTTGAATTGCTGAAGATGAAGTTATTTAACATTTATAAAATATTCTTTACAACAAAATACAAACACATTGTGAAAGATTTCATCTCTTACCACGTTCACAGTATGTCACAAATCTTTTAATCATTTTACTACTGAGCTATTTTTTTCCTTACTTGATATTTTATTTTATTTTTCCAATTATATGTGATGAAAGTTTTTCAACATTCATCCACAAGCAGTTATAAGTTACAGAATTTTCTTCCACCCACTTCCTCTTAGCGGCAAACAGACTGGTGAACATTTTACATGTAACATTTGTGTTTAACATGCTTATATATTGGTCATTTTCTGCATGAGGAATTAGGACTAAGGGAAAAGAAAGACATGGGATAGAAAGAAAAAGCATAAAATAATTTTTAAAAAAGTGAATATCTACTGTGTTATTTAAGTAATCCTACCTTGCATTTGAACTAGGAATTCTGTTTTAATTCGGCGAGCAGCTTCAC
This sequence comes from Macrotis lagotis, assembly GCF_037893015.1. NCBI lineage: Eukaryota > Metazoa > Chordata > Mammalia > Peramelemorphia > Peramelidae > Macrotis > Macrotis lagotis. The sequence continues at coordinate 384,866,644 of NC_133666.1, forward strand.
TTTCATTTTCACTTCTAGAGCCACACAGAGAATCAATTTCATCAATAAAGATAATGGAAGGTTTGTTCTCTCTTGCGAGCTGAAATAAATTCTTAACTAGCCTGAAAATTTAAAAAAGAAATTCAATTCAATTTTATTTCAAAAGTATTAATAGAAAAAAATTAAAATAATGTGGGAAACAATTCCTTATTTTAAAGAGAAATTATTTTTAGTTTATAACAATATGCTACAAAGAGTTTTTGTTTGCAACTTGTCTTTAAAAGGAAAAAAGTACTGACATTCTCACAATGTTCACAGCATTATGAATTTTTGGAAGGAATGTACTCTAGTTCAATCTCTTCTCTTTACAAACGAAGAAACAAATCCAGAAGTAAAATGATATGCCCTATGTCGTTGAAGGTGGTAGAGCTGGCATTTTAAATCAGGTCATGTATTCCAAATCAAGTATTCCTTTTTGATGTAGATGTGTCACTTAATAAAAACAAATCTTAGAGACAAAAACAATCTTAGAAAAATCCAAATCTCTATAATTCTTCTCCCTAAGCCCTGCCAACATCTCTGGAATAAAAGTTAAAAATCTTCATGATTTTGAAGAATATTTTTCTTTAAAAAATCTGCTAATCTTTAGGAGACTTAGTCAGATAACTCCACTAAAAAAGAAAAAGTTTTTTTCATCAAATTTGTTTAAATTGTTTTTCTTACAATTACACTTCGCATACAAATACTTTAGTTTCTCTTATTCTGTCATTCTCTAGGAAGAACTATGCTATAATGTATGTTATGACTATTATAATACTACTTTTAAAACGAATATTTTATTTGAAAAAATGCAATATAAATGAGTGAACATCTATGTCAAAATAGTTAGATATACTGTCATTTTTCCAGCTATTTTGGGAGTTATTTTCAGAATCAGTCGTAAATTAATAGGAAAAATCAGTCTAATCCTTACTTTAAATGGGGCTTTGATTTTGCCTTCCCAAACTTCATTATCAGTCTGATTACCTATCTTTATGCTCCATACTTGGATATGACAGACTTCTCCTTTTCAGGAATCAAAGACAGTCTTTGCTACCTCTGAGTTCATTCAAAAGAAATTCAAAAATTCTGAAGAAAATTACAAAAGGATTTTCAAAAATATTCACAGTAGGATGTTTAGATTAAGCCCATATTCTCAAATATTGTGATGAAGACAATACTCTTATATTTGTATGTGTAAGTTTTGGCATATCTGTTAAACGATTGGATTCACTTACAATTTGCATTTTAAAACCTAAAATAAGTCAGAGTAATTTGCTAGTCAATGTTGATATCATCTGATTTTATATAACTTTATTTTCTGAATATATCACCAGCAAACCATCTTTTAAATATAGAAAGAATAATAGAGTTCAGGAAAATTAACACATCAGGTATCAGCCAAGTATGATAGTATATACAATGTTTCCTGACCTCTGTAAAGAAGGAACTACTTTCATCTATATTTCTGACAACTGCTTACCATGGAGATGATGGCTGAACTTTACCTAAGCTTCAGGAAGATCCCTTAAGAGAAAAAAATTAAGCTAATTTTCTACAAACAAAAGTTATTGAGTTTTTATGGTAGGCTAAAGGGTAACTCATTTACTACAAGATGTTTTTAAAACATAAGACTGTATTGTTTGTAAAAGTTATGAAAATTATCTCGGGCAAGACCTCTATGCTGAAAGTCTTGTTTTTTTAATTGAGGGGAGTTAGGACCTAGGGATAAAAGGGAAGGAGATGAATAGCTCTTTTCTTATACCACCTCATTAATCTTATTAGACATAATAAAGAAAAGATTTGGATTGTGGTATTTGAGTATACTGATATGCATATAATCTACCTTACTTTTCACAATATTTTCTCGGAAAATTTTGTGTAAACCAAATCACAATTTTCCAATATTTATATAGGAATAACAAAGAAACTTCACTGTCCACTGAATTTTGAGTTGAAAAATACTTAAGTGTTTAATTTAGTGTTGTTTTTCTACCCTACTGCCTCTAATAAACAGCATATGATTCATAAGAAATCCTGAATTATTCCCAATTTTACAAATTAGTTTCTGTTTTACAATTTCAGATTTTTTTTTGAATGCAGTATTTTATGAGAGATACCTGCATTGCTTATGCTTAATAGTCTAAGGTCTTCTCTCACCGTGACCTCTTAGAATCTATGGAAGTCAATAGATTTGGCTCACATTCGAGCATTAAATGTCTGATATTTGGGTTTGTGTGTCTGACCAGAAAATTTGTCTAAGGATTTTTAAAGGACTGTGGCACTGCAAGTACTTTTTGTCTTCATTTCTCTCCATGTTATGCTGAAGACTTACCTCTATAGGACTTTCTCTACCAAGCCCATATCCCCATTTTCCATATATGTATGTATTTTCCAGTGCTTAGAACAGTGCCTGGCATATTGTCAACATTTAATAAATACTTGCTGACTTGACTAAGCAAATCTAATGTCATTTTCATACTGGATATTCTTAATTTAGTACCAAATGGAAAGATAGAGAGTAATTTTTTTTTAAGTCTATCCCAAACTAAGGCTATGCACAAATACAAAAATGTCATGGGTTTTATTTGTTTTTGTTTTGGGGAAACTAGATCCCTATTTTCTTTCAAAGTTCCAAGAGCAGCTGGCACTCACAGATCAGATCTCACTGCAAAGAGCCCCTGAAGAAAGACTACTTTATTAGAAGCAGATTTAGTGGGATGCTTCTCACCTCTCTTAGTATGAATTCTAGACAACTTTCTAAAGTCCCCTCTGTGGGATTCTGTGATATATGCTGCATACATAAACTGATAATTAAAAAAATAGTATTTTTAATATTAAAAATAATTTAATTTTAGATTATTCAGAAAACACTTGAAGATATACAGTGCCTCAACAATATCATTATAAATACTGATAAGAGAACACTGTATTTGGAATAATTTGCTATTATATTAATAGATCTGTCTTGAGGTTTGGATTCATGACATTACCCTTTTAATAGCTGTTAATGAATCAATTTTAGCCTAGAAAGAGTACTCTAGTGGATCTGTCCCTGGTACTATACTATTTAATATTTTTTATCAATGACTTGGACAAAGGTATAGATGACAAACTTATCAAGTCAGCAGATGACACCAAGCTAGATACAACTGATAACATGACAGATTATGGAATCTAAAAATATTTTCGGACTAGAACCTTGGGTTGGATTTAGTAGGATGAACTTCAAAAGGATTAATGTAAAGTTTTATATATGGAAACTAAAGTTCAATATGACAAGGATAAGAACAGGAAGGTGGGCTAGAGAACATACAGAATATACATCTATTTTCTAGGGGTTTAATGAACTAAGTTCAATTATTAGTGTGACATGGCAGCCAAGTGAACCACTGCAATTTGAGCTTCGTTAACAGGGGCAAAAGGTTCAGAACTGTATTTTGCTTTGATTAGATTATATCTAGAACATGTGTTTGGCTCTGGGCATTACATTTTATTTAGCTCAATAGATCAGAAAAGTGCCCAGAGCAGAGCAATAAATATGGAGAAGACTAAACATGGGTAGAAGACTGAAAATTGAAGCTAGAAGATTAAAAAGCTAGCGAAAGAACTTTGCCTGCAGCAAAGACTTAAAGAGCATGTGATAACTAACAAGTATTTGAAGGATGATTTATCATATGGAAGAAAGGGTCTCTTTGGTCCTAGGTCTGCTATCTAGGACTTTCTCTTATTACAGTATCTGTTTCAGGGGTAGTGATGGGATGAGGTACTCCTTTGCACAGGTCTGAAAGTACATTTAGAGTCTACTTCACTGTTTTATGGAATTCTCAGGTAAGAAAGAGGATATTTTATTTAGGATAAAAATAAATAGTATCAAAGAAAAAAGATCAGGATCACACTGGTATCAGGGAACTAACTTCCTCTTTTCCTTCTTGTAGTTCTTTGGCTCTTTTTGCTTTGTGAGTTTTCACTGTTTTTTCCTGAAATTTGTTTTGGTTCTGTTTCAATTCCTGTTCTGCTTTTTTCCCTCTTGTTTCTATTTCAATATGGATGGTTCAACATGTGACTCAGTAGCTATTTCACTTTAGGGGTCTTCTTTTGAAGGGCTGTCATGTGGAAGAAGCAGCAAGGTAGAGTACAGATATGGAGTATGATATAAAGAGCACTGGCTTTGGACATAGGATAAAATGAATTCATTTCATTAACTTTCCAAGAAGAATCTATGAACCATGTAGCTGCAACTTCCTTTTGTCTTTTGCCTTCATTCTGGTTTCACTCCTGACCTCTACACCCCAAATCTTCTTTTCCTTCTCGTTGCTAGCCCTTTTGCCACCTTGGGAAAAAAAAAATCTGTATCTTGAGGTTCTACTTTGCAGCGACCATTTCTCTGGACTACTATCTCAGGTAGGCCCCAGCAATACTCTCCTGCAATCCTGATTCCACTCTCCTGACTTCTTTTCTTCCTCCTTAACATCAGCCTGCTCCTTCAGGGCAGAGACTATCTTGCTTGCTTGTAGTACCTAGCATCAAGCTTGGCATAATACTGTAAGCACTTAATAAATGCTTGTTCTATCTATCCATACCATGTTAAGATCTCATTCAGTTTCTCTAGTAATATATCCACTTAATATCACATAATCTGAGTCTTGGAACGGACAGTTGTGAACACCTAGTTCAACCCACACAGAAAACAAACCCATGTGTTTGTCTGGCTCACTTATCTAGTCTACTTTGCAATCCTAGACATTTCCATCCATTGGTCCTGATTCTTCCTGCTAGGGAGCATGATTGTTCATTGAATACTTGGAGACCACCACCATATTAAGTAAATAAGCACTTATTGGCTATCATGGCAAGTATGTGCCAGGCCCTGTAGGAACACTGTCTTCCTCAAGCCATCTGGGCTAAACATGCCCAGCTCTTTCAACTAATTCTCATTTGATATCAACTCCAGGCTCTTCAAAACTGTGATCAGGTAGTGCTCCTGATGCTAGTGGAGAAAGGTTAACAGGTTGGATAGCCTTCACAAAGAGGTCACTTTTCACTCCACAGTCTGGAAAAGACTGAAAAGTTGCTCAAGCCATGTCCATCTAAAGCCTAGCTGATATTGTTAACTGGTTTCACTAAAACATGATGTTGGTGGAAGCATTATAGAAGGCATGTTTATAAGAACAAAGTTATCAATAGCTGAACAAATGAATCATTTGGTAGTGGATTTTGTACCATTCCAATGGCATCGTACCTCTAGTGGATTAACAGAATTATTGGAAAATTACGTTAATCAAGGTAAAATAATATAAGAGATGCCTGTATGCGTCTTTCTCCAAACACTATTATTTCCAAGTGCTTTCACTGATAAATAAGAATAATTATCATAGAACCAAACAATATTCTCCTAGCTTGTTTTCTGCCAGGAAGTTAGAGTTTTGAAGAACCACCTGACACTGAGTCCTACCGTAAAAGTTTTACTTTTTCTGCAGATAAATCCTTATTAAGTGAGAGCATGGAACTTAAACAAAAGAAATAAACTTATAATCTAAATGGTCTCCCCTTTAAAGGTGGTGCGTTTCAACAACACCTCAGTACTAATTATCTAACAATAAACATAATACAAATGAATATTCCAAAAAGCAATTTGCAAAAACATGACTAATTTTTGAACTCTTGTAGGAATGGTATTTTATAACAGTAATTGCTACCAAATAAATTTTGAGAATTGTGAAAGAATATGCCTTAATAAACTCCAATTGATGACTTACTTTTCACTTTCACCTAGCCACTTAGAGACAAGGTCAGAGGAAGATATTGAAAAGAATGTTGAATTGTTGGCTTCTGTAGCAACTGCTTTGGCCAAGTAGGATTTCCCTGTTCCAGGAGGCCCAAAAAGAAGGATGCCCCTCCACGGGGTTCTTTTACCTAAAGTTTAGAGTTAAAAAAAAAAAAGTTTAAAATAGGAATTTCAAGACTACTAATTTTGATAAAGGATTACAGTCAGATGATTACTCAAAACATAAACTCTGGCAGTAAACAATGCTCTGGGATGCATTTTCCATACCAAAAAAAAAAATCCCAAACAAACCAAAAACTATTTTTGATCAGGGGGACATAGAGACCCTGAAGTGCCACAGAGTAAAAACACTGAGTCAAACTAAGTCTAATATGGATTCAACTTTGAACTATTTTACTTTTTTTATTTTTCTTTACAGGAGATCTTTTGGTGGATACTTTTTTATTCCTTTCATCACTATTTTACAGATAGATATTCTTACTTTAGATTGTTTAGTGACTCACTCTCTGACAAATATCAAGTGCAATGCATTTTACCAAGGAGTCAAGAGATATCCTTTCAAGATATTCTATCAAGAAGCAAAATTTTTTTTTAAATGATAAAATTAATTTTTGGCAAGGAAGGACAAATATTTTTATACTGTTGTTGGGATTGGCAAACTTTTAGAAAACAATCTGGAAATATGCAGTGAATTATAACACTGATCATACCTTTTGACAAAGTGATTTCTGGAACTATAAGCTAAATTTGTTAAAAAAAAGGAAAAAAGAATAATCTGCACAAAAAATTTTATTATTGTTTGATCTTCAGTACTTTAAAAAACTGGAAAACATTCTCAATGACCAAAGAATGGTTAAATTATAACATATTGAAGGCATAATATCATGCTGTAAAAAATGACAACTACAAAGACATGGAAAGCCTTGTATAAGCTGATGCACGGCAATTATGAATAACTTTTTCTAAATCAACCAACAAAAGAGAACTTAATAAATTTCCAGAAAAGAATGAAGAACAGTAGAAAGAATGTTAAATTGGAAGTCAGAAGACCTAAGTTTTTCTTTAGCTATAAAAAGAGAAGGCTGGAAAAGATGACCTTTTACAATCTCTTCCACTTCTAAATCCTATGATTTCAAAGTAAACATATATTGATATTCTTTTATTTTGTTAAAATGATTAATTGTTTTTCTCATCTAGGTATAGAACTGAATAATTATTGAATTTTAGGGTTGCAACTGGAAATCTCCACATTTTATTAGAATTTCTTTAAAGTTTTCTAAGTTTTTAATTTAAAAAGAAAAAAGCAAAAGAATTTGCTAAGCAAAATAAAATAATAAAAGGAAGGGCCTACCTATTTGATAGACCTGTCTATATTTAATATAGACATATTACTAAGTATTATCTCTTCCAAAAATTCAAAGCATAAATCTGAAAATTTTTAATTATTTCTATTTACTAAAATAGACTTGGTGGAGCTCCTTAACAACATTTTTTTAGCCATTAGTTTGCATAGCATCTGAAAGTATTAACACTATTCTAACACAAGGCTCATGTAACCTTAATTTTTTCCCACAACAAATATTTTTGTCTAGCATTTCTATGAGAAGAGTTTCCTGATACTTTATAAAACATTAAATATTCTTACAAGCAGCAATGAAAGAAGAAAATCAATGTCATGCTGGCACATGGTCTTCCCATTAATAACAGCATCAAATGAATGCTCATTTTCTACATGGTAAAGCACCATCTAAGCCTTTTTTAAAGTTCAGTCAGTTATAATGTTGCCAGAGTCATGGATTTGATCCATATTCAAAATAATTAGCTCAGCACACAGGAAAACTCAGTTTCACAGCTAGACTTGCAAATTTATGTTTTTGATCATTAATGGAATGGAGCAAGGATCAATATATAGTTCTTCACAAACCCATCATTATGACTAGGAAAAAAGTCAATTACTAAGAGTTTTATTAATTAGAAACTACTAAAATATCCTTCAGTTCCTCATCCTAGAAAGATTATATCACTATTACTGATGAAATGTTCTCCTCCTAAGAAGCTGAAGCTAAAGTGAATTTCTTAAGCCAAACCAGACATTCTCAGATATAGTTTTGTAGCACAAAGATTCATTAGGTTTTTCCTCAATGGATAACTCTCTACCATTTATTTGACTCACACAAATTGAGTCAGTGAGCTCACCTGTAAAGAGATGTGGAAACTTAATGGGCAATATCACAGCTTCTTTAAGAGCTTCTTTGGCTCCCTCAAGACCAGCAACATCACTCCATTTTACATTTGGTCGTTCTATAACAATGGCACCTAAAATAGGAATTATGTTATAAACCAAATTAAGAAAGACTATGATCTTGTTTAATTGAAAAGTTGATGAACCTGAGACCCTTCACTAAAGTACTATTCTGAAGTCCCATTGTTAGTGTAGAGGTAAACAGGCTCTCGAAATACAAACTAAGTATAAACTCTAATATATTTACCAAGGGAGGGAAGGCTTGGCATATGAATTATTTGATGGAATGCCAGATGAGAAGTAGCCAATTTAAGTCCAGAGAGGCATACCATCAGTTTATCTTCAGGGTGATTTTTGGCCACAAAAATATCTTTAAAACTATTTAAGTTACAGGAATTGCAACCTGCATCAACGAAGAGAAATATCCACAAAGCAAAATCACAGATCTCTAAGATAATAAAGTGTGAAATGGAAATACTGAAGATTGTATTATTAAACTATCTAGAAAGCTTAGAAATAGTATTTGAAAAATAACATGATGTAGTAGAAAGACTGGACTTATGAGTCAAAAGACTTGAGTTTTTCTTGACTTGATAACCACTGGCTGTGAAAATGGGAAAGTCAGTTAATCTCCCTATGTCTCAGGTTCTTCAAAAGTTTGACAGTATAATAATATAATAATAACTTGTAATTGTACAGTGCTTTAAAGATTACAAAGTATTTGGCAGAGAAGCCGTATAACCTACAATTTTTATTTGATTTTGTTTAGTTTTTTTTGGTCCAGGACAGGCATTGGTATAAAGCAGAGGTGTCCCAGTGCTGCCCAGTAAAATATAAATGGACAATATCTAAGCAAATAAAAAAAATACAATAAAAGGCAGATAATCTTAATTTGTGGTTTTCTAAATCACATGATGCCTAAGGAGATACTTTCTATCTATTTGACCATTCTTCTAAGAACTTCTCTGTATGAGCAAACTAGCAACTGTACTCAAATCAATTTATAATCTTAGACAAGTTGTCTAGAACACAAAGGATATCCTTAAACACAGAAAATTACCATATCATCTCTAGGACAAAGTTATTTAAAGTATTGCTTTGTTTAAGGAACAGAGATAAAGAGAAAAATTCTTTTTAAAGAGAGGCATTGTTATAAAAGTTAAATATATAGACTGAATAAAAGATGGAAAACAGAATTTATCAGTGAAATTTTTAATCTATTTTTCAAATTTTTCACTTACATGCCAATGTTTTTTATTTATTAAATCAGGTTAAAATTATATAACACACACACACATAAATTGGTTAAGGCATGAAAAAAAAGAAAATGTAGTTTCCATTTCTTCCAGAAGAAAAGACATCAGTTTATGTAACAGTCTACTTCATGAGAAATAATATCATAAGGCAAAGAAATGGAAATTTTTTTTTTAATCACTGAAATAAAGGCACAGGAGAGCATTAGAGAATCAAGTTTGAGCCCTGGTTTTTCACTACCTAGTTGTGTTACTCTCCATGAACCACTTAATTTTTCTGAGAAGATTCACCAAATGTAAAATAAAGGGGTTTGAAATAGATGAGTTTTCAGAGCCTTTCAATCTCTAACATTATAGGATAATTAAATTCTAAGTCACAAATTACTGACTGTTCATATTTAGGAAAATGCATTATCACTACAAGAGTGACTTGCTTCCAAGTACCATTTTGTTGTTGAGTCATTTTCAGTCATATCCAATTGTTTGTGACCCCCCAATTGTGGGGTTTTTTTGGCAAAGACAAGTGGAGTGGGTTGCCATTTCCTTTTCCAGCTCATTTCAAAATGAGGAATCAGAGGCAAATAGGGTTAAGTGATTCTTGTCCAGAGTTACAAAGATAGCAATTGTCTAAGGCTAAATTTGAACTCAGCAAGTAAAGTCTTCTTGACTTCTGGTCTGGCATTCTAACCACTGAGCTATCTAGTCCAATTCTCATTTATATTACTCAAAACATCATTGGGATATAGAAAACAGTCTTCACTTTAAAAAGATAAGCCATAAAGGTTTCTAAGTCTTGCAGATCCTACAGATAGTGACAGTCAAGACTAAATCACGTATTTAAGAAGACAAAAGATTTTTCTAATAGAAGGTAAGATGAAAAGGAGTTCAGGCAAAAAATATTTGTGGGTACTTTACTATTAGTAAATTAATTGTGAAAGCAAGCAAATATGGATTAAGAGGAGTAAGGCTACAACAAAAGAAGCTATGGCAATAATCAAAATAAAGTTTTTTCTAATTTGTTCTGCTACTTCACACCTAACTTAAGGCTGAAACCGTGATGACTTCTATTAGAATGAAAGTCCCTGAGTCTTTCCCATTTTGCTTTGTTATCTGTAACCCCAGAGCTTAGCACAGTATTTTGCACATTAAAAAGCACTTAAGAGGTTTTTATCTATTCCTTTTAATAGTCTGCTAAAACAATAAGACTCATAATTTTCATTTATAATCAATACATATACTGTCTTGAAGCAGTAACGTTAAGGTAAATACTTCCAATTCACTGAGTCTTGTATTATCAATGTCCACATAAGAGTTAGGGATATCTGACTTATTTTCAGCTTTACTAGTAGAGTCAAGAAGGAATATAAATACGAAAATAACTGGAAGTCTATCATTTGATGGGGAAAAAAAGGCAATTGCTATCATGTGACAAGCCCTATCAATAATTATCAGACGTGAAGACTCCTTTTTAAATGTTCTAAATCAAAACATCAATATCATGATCAATACTTAAGGAATTTTAGCTCTTGTATCTCTTCAAATATATCATTTAAATCTGCCACAAGTTATGAATTTATTTTCACAAGGTAACGAATTTAAGGGGGGGAATTCTAAAACAACCTTGAAGTTGATTCTGTAGTTTCTTTTTTTCTGGATCATCTGATTCTCCATCCCCATCACTGTCATTCCTAATAAAAAGAATTAAATATATTCAAATGATCATTCACTGATAGGATATAAAATAAAACAGATATGAATAAGGGGATAGCTCAAACTTTAGATTTTTAGAATTTTGGAGGGAAATTTTAAAATATGTATATATTCATTAAATGTTGGTAGTAATTTGCCATTTTGGGTTAACGAATTAAAATAAAATAAAATAACATAACAAAATATCAAATCTATTACATATATCAAATGATGAGTCTTGAATGGGAAAAAAAAAACTTAAGAAACCATGAATCAGGGCTCCAAATTCTAGTTAACTGTCTTTCACATAATATGACTTATTAGACAACAAACTTTGTTGTGCTTATTTTACCTTAACAAATTGACCTATAACATAATTATGGTTTTTACAAAATTATCAAAACAAATTAAAACTTATGCTTTATTTTACATTTGGAAAATATTAGGAACGTAATTTTTTCTCTGAAAATATGTAAGAATTTCTTGGGTTTTTAAAATATTATGTTGTCTGGCCCCTCTTTAAATATAAAGAATAACTGTAATTCTTATTTCATAAAAGATGCTTATTTTTCTAGTTTTTTTATTTAACAGGATAAAAGAACTAGAAGATATTTTGCTTCTTTTTGTGTTTTTCTGCAGTTGTACACTAATCTCAATTTACTTAATTTTGAAGACTTTTAACTTTTAAAACAAGAAATTTAAATATGCCATAAATCATTTTATATAAAATGATCAGAGGCGTTCTACATTTGTATAATGTAAAATCTGAAGCTAATAGGAAAAATCAGTTATTTTTAAAAATTCAATTAAAATATTAAGCTCCAATTGAATATGGCATAATATGTTCAGAGGATTAAAATAATGATGAAAAACAATACTCTGCATCCAGAGAAAGAACTGATAAAAAGAAATTATATAGAACAATTTCTAAAAAAATTTTTTTAGGGTTTTTTTTATTTTTTATTTTTTTGGCAAGGCAATGGAGTTAAGTGGCTTGCCCAAGGCCACACAGCTTAATTATTTAGTGTCTGAGGCTCGATTTGAACTCAGGTACTCCTGACTCCAGGCCAGTGCTCCATCCACTGTGCCACCTAGCTGCCCCCATAGAATGATTTACACACACACACACACACAGATCGCGTGCGCGTGCCCAACCCCCACCCTCAATGGTAATCATCCTTAGGGAGAAAAGGGAAAAAAAGAAAAAAAAAGAAAGTTACATGATATTTTGATTATTTATAAGGAGTATTAAGTTGTACATAATAACTTTGCAGTTTCATGTGCAATCACTGGAAATGCTTTATTTTTTTCCTTTAAGAATAAAATAAATAAAAGAAAAAAAAGAAAAATGTTAGATAAGTTTCTTTCCTCAAGAGATTACAATCTGGAGCTTAAAATCTATTAAGCTTGTGCATAAATAATTATAAACCAGATAAAAAAATTAGTAAATACATGAGGAGATTTTCTATGATTTTCCCCCTCCTGTAAACTATGAGGATGGGACAAGTAACAATTTATTTATTTGCTGATTAAGAACTCAGATATGAACAATTTATTAAACACCATTCTGCATAGCAATATCAAGTGCAAGTGATATGTAATGATCAAACTAATAAAATGAAATATGGGTAATAGGTATTAATACTGATCTTTTAAACTAGAACTTTAACAAATAAAAGATTAAAACCAGAGATTATTTTCTCACAGTGAACTTAAATGATTTTTAAAGTACACTAGTGGGGAGGCTAGGTGGCCCAGTGGATAGAGCACAGGCCCTGGAGTCAGGAGTACCTGAGTTCAAATCTAACCTCAGACACTTAATTACCTAGCTGTGTGGCCTTCCAAGCCACTTAACCCCATTTGCCTTGCAAAAACCTAAAAAAAAAATTAATAAAGTATACTAGTGATGACAGCAGAGGAAACTGGTTCCAGGACAACTACTAGAAAATATGGATCCATTTGTACCTGCTATCACTCTTTTCCTCCAGTTATTTTTGGAAGATTCTTGTTTTGTCACTACCTACGATTTTAATGGTTTTAAAACAAATAATTTTTATCTTGAGTACTGAATCTGGAAAATAAAAGGAAAATAAAGCTATGTATGAGACATACCCCTTTTCATCAGTTGGGCTGGATTTTCCCTCTTTCACTGGCTTCTGTGGAGCTTTCTCCTTCTTTTTCAAGTATTCTTTTAGTTTCTCGGCTCTATCAAGATATTCTGTACACTTTACCCTGATACTTTGTTTTGCTTTATCACCTTGTGCTTCATCTAATTAAAAAGAGAGAGATTCTTCATTAATGATTTAAGTTGCGGATTAAGTGAAAATTTATCTTTGTTTTCTGCTCTGATATTTTGAAGAATCCAGGATTCAAAGGTGGAGTACACTCTCCACGATCTAGATCTCAATCCTTGTAAATATTTTTTTTTATTTTGTGTTTTTTGTTCATAATTTTCCTATAAGGAGCTGCTCAATGTGACATAGACCTTTTACTTGGAGAAAACAATGTTGTATCCAGGCAGCCCATTCAACTATGTTTTTTAAATTCTAAAAGTAGCATTTTTGGGGATCTGAGAGAGCTTGTCTTTACCTCAGTCAATGATGAGCTCAAGATACCAATGTAGTATTTGATGACTAAGTTTGTGTATAAATATATAAAAATCAAGACTATAATTTAATTATCTGGTGTCTCTATAATATATACTTTTTTTCTTCATTCAGGACAGATAATCAAGAGCTCCCTGTTCCAATAAAACCATTTATGAAAAAAGAAAAATGAAAATTATAAGATAGCAACCATTTTTCTTATATCCACGATCCTTACTGATAACAATTAATTACTTCATAAGCATAAAAGATAAATATTAAATCTATCACCCTTACAACAAAGTATCAGTATAATTTTTAAATACATGAAACTGGCCAGACATAAAAACTTCCTGAAAAAAATAGTACACATTAAAATTAATTCTCACAATTTAGCTTTGAACTCAAACTGCAGATTAAAAGTTCACAAAATACAAATGCTCATTTGTTAGATTTACAAATAACAAGCATTTACCAACAATTCCTAATTCACAAAGTTCTCATTTCATCTATTTTTGAAGGAAATTCCTTCTTATTACATAGGTGTTATATTTCTAAATATTCTTAGAAAAATTTTTAAAAGTTCATATAATAAAACTCATCTGAGTTAGCAGGCTAATTTTCAAAAAATATAAACACCAATATCATTAAATTTACATTCACACATCAGATACTATAATGGTAAATGTATTTGTTAGCTACTGGCTCAATGGATGATACAAATTTTCAATTCAATTAAAAACCATGCAGAACATAAACTAAGCTCAATCCCAGCCTAATGAAAAAGGGATATAAGAATGTACTCATACTTCAATACAGAAGTAACTATTATATAATTACATACAGTAAAAAGATAAAAATATTATTTGTAATCTCTAAGGGGGGAGAAGAGTATTTTTGATGGGAGAATAAAGTATGATTTCATGGAAAAGACAGTATTTGAATTGAGTTTTAACACATGGTTAAGAACAAAACAAGAAATGGGGACAAGATAGGAGAGAATCCAGGCATGAGATATGGTGGGCATGGAAACAAGGTAATAGGGTAGGCTGAAGGCGGTAGGGTATAGCAAAGAGTGTTAAGTATTGGAGCCAGGGAAAGACCTGGGGTCCAAAGAGCAATTCTATCAATTAGAGCCAGATAATTATGGGCACGTTAGTTATCTCTAGGAGTCTCAGTTTCCTTTCTGTAAAATAAAGAAAATACTACCTAAAGTGTACCTATTTACAAAACTGCTATAAAAATAAAGCAAGATAATTTAGGCCAAAGAGCTTCTCTGCCAACTTTGTGCTTTATATTAGCTAAAATTAATATTATTCAGGGAAAAGGCAATGATTAGTCATTTTGGCCAGAGAGGAGAACAGTATGAGATAAGTCTAGAAAAGTAGGATGATGCCAGAATGGAAGACTGATGATACCAGGCTGAGAAGTTTAAACTCTAAACTTTACTTAATAGGCAAAGGTTAGTGAAGATTTTTGAGTAAAAGGAGTACAAAATATGTATAAATTTCATTATGGCAACTCCTGAAGACCATCTGCAAAAGCACAGAGGGACTGTGAAATGCATTAATGGAGAGAGTATCCACAATGATAAAGCTGAAGATCCCTGAAGTATTATAGTATCTTTCTTTTGTTTTTAAGAAAATTTAAAGAAGAAAAATGATTAACTGATGAAATCTTACATTTAACTACATGGATAAAATACTGTACAGCATTTTGATATAGATGGAGTGCTTCTTCATAGTTCCCTGCTTTATCTTCTTGGGCTGCTTTGCTAGCAAGGTCTATTGCTTTCTGAAAGAAGACACATACAACAATGTAATGAAAAACAAAGTAGGATGATTATAATGTAAACAATACAAAGTCAAAATACTTTGCAAACCTTCCATAAAAGTCAAATAATCTTAGAAACAAAAAAAAATTCCATTCATGTTTTCTAAAATGTTTTAATTCAGTGAAACAAAATTTGAAACAAATTAAATTCCCACAATTACCATCTAAATATACTTATACGTATTATGAAGATTTATATATATATTTAATTCAAAAAAACCAAGCATCTGATATTTTAAAATTTGACAGAAAAAGAATAGTTCTGGAAAAATACAAAAATCAAATACTGTTCAATTAAAGTATAGAAGACAAGAATTAAGTTTTCAATTTGAAGTACTAAAAGCAAGCTCCATAAAAAATTAAGAAAAGAAAAAAATTAAGAATTCAAATATTGCAAGATAAAGGAAAAAGGTAAGTTAGACAAATAAAATAATTTTATATCTACTGTTAAAAAAAATTAAATGTGTCCATTACAAGAACTACCATCCATCATTGGGTAATTTTCCTCCTACTTTATTTTCTTCATTGTTATCTAAACTAGATCTTATTCCTTCAATAACTGTAAATGCTCAAATTAACTGACTAATTAATAGTTTGAAGTGATATTACCTCTTTGGTGATGTCTGAGTATCTATGAAATGAAAAGATCTGACAACTTTTTTGAGATCTGAAGTACCATTAATTTTCATGATTCCTTAAAGGTATCCAAAAAAAAAAATATCCAAACTATAGACTTTTTTTTTTTGCAAGGCAATGGGGTTAAGTGGCTTGCCCAAGGCCACATGGATAGTAATTATTAAGTGTCTGAGGTTGGATTTGAACTCAGGTACTCCTGACTCCAGGGCTGGTGCATAGGGCACCGTGCCATGTAACTGCCCCCAAAACCCCAAACTTTATAGACAATACATTATAACAGAATTGGAGAATTTCAGTGGTAAACAAGACCTTATGGATTTCTTCTCTAATCCTTTTGTTTCATATATACCTAGACCTAGACATGTGAACTTATTTGTTGGGGATGGCATAGGAAAGACTTGGATCCAGGTCTCCATAAATCCACTTCAAGACTTTTTTTTACCTTGTAGGCAAAGTTAATGTAAGAATTTATTTCCTTCATTTCAAAAAATGAATCCAATTAAAAATTGGGGGAAAACTGATTGAACAAATACCATTTAATATGTTTATCAATAAAGCAACAATCTGTGTTGTCAGGTCATGGATTCCCTTTACCAAAACAGAACACCAAGACAGAACAAGCAATATAAAAATTTTCTCTAAATTTAGAGAAATGAGAATTGCTTCATCGAACAGTGTCAGAGGTGAGATGTGAACCACATCTTCCTGACTCCAGGGCTCTCTATACACCTAGGGTCTGTAGCTATTAATAGAAAAGGGAAAATTGAAGTAGATTATAACTTTATAGAGACTCATATTTATGTGAAATTGAAAAGATTTTTTAGGCTAATCATTAGACACAAAGTATATAATGCTGTCAAAACTGGTTTTAAAAGAACAATTTAAAATCAAGCAGCACTGAGCCGAGTAATCTAAAGGAAAAAAAAATGCAAGTTCACCCTTAGTCAAACTTACGTAAACTTCCTTGTGCTTATGATGAATATTGTATTTTTCTCATTTGGGAATAAGATAAATATAGGCAAGATAAGGGTTCTGTGCCAGTAAGACTTAATAAAACAATTATCTATACATTATTTGCATTTATGTAAGGCCAATAGAATTGCAGAGAATGAAGAAGTAATGACCAAAATGGTCCTCTCCTCTAAAAGATCTGTTTGGGTCTTGTCCAGTTAGAGCTATATAAACAAACACACGTTACAGTAAACAAGGTTATGTCACATGTGTTCAAAAGAAACCCAATGCCAGTCCTGATCCAAAAAGTCCTAAGGAAGCTGCGGCCAAAAGCTGGGGGAGCCCGCCTCCCCCAAATCAGCCCCCAGACTGAAGCTCAGCCAGGTGCGGGCCTCCACCTGTCCACACTTGCCGCCGGGCCCGAGCCGGGCCCGCCTCCCGCGAGCCCACCACCAGACGGGCAGCTGGCACGCGGGCACGGGGCGGCCCCGGGGGGGAGTCGGGGCACTGACAGCCGCTCCCGCCGCCCCTCCCCCACCCGCCGGTGACCCGGCGCGGCCGCGGAGGTGGGCCGAGTACCTGGAGATTGGCAGATGCCATGGCGACCGGAGGAGGCCACGGGCGGCGGGCGGCGGGCGAGACTCCCCCGCGTCGGGTGCGGACGGACGGTGCCTGTCGGCGCCCGGGAAGACGGGCTCTCTTCCGGTCCTTCTCCGGCCGCTTCTGAGGGTCCCCCGGGACCCCTCCCCGCCCGCCTTCCGCACTACTTCCTCAAACCCAGCCCCCCCATGAAGCGACTGTCCCGCCCTCGTTCCGGAGGCACTTCCTGCTGCGTCACCCGCGGCGCGTCGTGACGTCACAGCCCAGTCCGGCCCGGGAATGGCTGACGAGACTCCGGAGGCGGGGCCGGGCCGAGGCCGGCGAGAGGGAGCCAGAGCGCAGGCGCGCTCGGATGACGGACGGGCGGGGTGGAGCCGGCGCGGGAAGCTGGACTGAGGTTGCCTCTTCCTTCCCCTTTTCCAGGCGAGTGTCTCGCATACCCTTCCCTGTACTCAATAGGTATTTAATAAATGCACATTTGTTTGCGCTTAGTAGGTTTTAAGAGGCAGAATTATGAGACTTCGCATCGGACTTCCATTAGTCCGTGGGCTCGTTCCTCAGAAGCGCCTGTTATTTTTATGACCCTTGAGATACTCCGGGTGCTTGTTGTTGTGTCACGGCCCTGACCCGTGGAGAAGAGCAGGCACGAGGCTGTGGGCTCCGCCCGAAGTATGCAGGTGCAGGTTCAGCTTCTAGCTACTCCCCGGCCTTGTGATTTCAGTCATGCTACCGAGCCACACCTGGCCCCGACGTCTCAGTGGCCGGGGACTTTGCTAGAAGGTCGTCGGAGATAGGTCTGGGGCCCAGTTCTGCCTGACTGCCCACCCCCATGCCGTACCCCTTCTCAGGATGCCCATCCTTAGGGCCAGATAATACTATTTTGGACAGAGTGATTTCTCATGTTCCTACAGTTTGCAGTGATTCCAAGAATCAGAATGATTACAGGCTTGAATTTCAGTATTTGTGAATCCAGAAGTCACTTTATTTTTTTATTTTTTTAGGTTTTTGCAAGGCAAATGGGGTTAAGTGGCTTGCCCAAGGCCACGCAGCTAGGTAATGATTAATTATCCGGGACCGATTTGAACTCGGGCACTCCTGACTCCAGGGCCGGTGCTTTATCCGATGTACCACCCCCTGGAGTCACTTTAAATCAAAATAATCGTCACTGCCCATGTGATAAAACTGACAGGAATAAACATGAAGTGTCCCAAGAGTGAGCAAGATTGTTATACTTTTCATGTATCTAATATCAACTTAGCATAATAAAAAGAATGCTCAGCTTGGAATCATGGAACCTTGAATCATTGGAAGGTTTTGCTTTTTAGGACTCAGGACAAGTAACTTGCTACTCCCCGAGGATCATCTTTAAAATGGGGGTAATCTTTATAATATTTATAATAGTTTCCAAAGTTGTAAGGATCAATTGATATTTTTTGAACTTTAAAGCATTTTATTACTGTCAGATAAGTAATTTGATTTCACAATCATTTGAGCTCTTCTCAGTAGAATGTAAATTCTGAGAGTTAATGAATAAATGAAAAAACATTACATTCAATGAACTGCTACAAATAGAAAAATAAGAGTCTGAACTCAAGGAACTTAGACATGCTGAGGGGAGAAAGTCCATAGAAAAGTACAAATATGAGACAGATGGAAAAACTCAATGACTAGGAGATGAAAATACATCCTGCACAGTGTCATTTTCAATAATAAAACCCTGCTCTTTTTTGTTGTTGAAGTATTTGTCAGGGCAGGAACTTGTGTGGTGAGGAATTTCCTTTTCTTAGTCTTTTGCAGTGAGTCAGCAATCTCAAAGGCAGTTGCTTATAAGAGGATCATCTCCATGACATACCTGGATGATGACTCTGGGAGCCAAACTAATTTCAGGGCTGGTAGCACTGCATTTCCCAGGCTCTCAGGTTTAGCTTCTTTTTAAAAGTAATTAACTAGTTGGCAATTGGGGCTTGTGGGAAGGATATCAGGCCTCTTTGTCACAAGTTATTCCCTAAGGGCAGAGATTGTTTCTTCTCTCTTCTTCCCTCTCCCCTTTAGTTATCCCCAGTACCTAGGAGAGCACCAGTATCTGAAACATGCTAATAAATGCTTGCTGCATTACATTAATTTGAATTCCTGTTTTATAGATGAGAAAACTCAGACTTAGAGAAATTAACTGCCTTTTCTTTTTTTAATATTGTTTAACAGTCTAGCTTTTTATTGTTTTTGTTTTTACAAGGCAATGGGGTTAAGTGACTTGCCCAGGATCACACAGCTAGGTAATTATAAGTGTCAGGCTGGATTTGAACTCAGGTCCTCCTGACTCCAGGGCCAGGGCTCTCCACTGCACCACCCAGCTGCCTCTTAACTGTGTTTTCTAAGACAAGGCAAGATGCCAGTGGTAAGACTTTATTTTGCTACTTTTCTGAATACTTTTCTTTCATAGCTCAGATGTTCAAAAGATTATTTTATATTTCTACTTTTTAATATCTTGGAATCTTTCAAAGTTTATCATTAACATTTAAGTCACCAAATGGTCTTTTCTCTAATCTTAACCTCCTGAACCCTTTTTTTGTAGTTACTGATACACTTTATCAAAGTCCCTTGGAATTTTCCTTCTATGACTACTGTCTCTTACCATGGATATAATTATTATCTCTATCTCTATCATCTCCATCAGTATAGATGGCTTCTAGATTAAATATCCAGGCCTAGTCTTCTGTATCCCCTGGGCTTCAGTGTTCTGAACTACTTGAAAGCCATAATAAAAAAAGAACTTGGACATTATCTTTCAAGAAATTATCAAAGAAAACTGCCCTAATATCCTAGAATGAAAGAGTAAAATAATTATTGAAAGAATCCATTGATCACCTCCCAACAAATGAAAACTCCCAAGTAAAATTGTAGTCAAATACCAGAATTACCAGCTCAAGAAAAAAATACTGTAGACTGCTAGAAAGAAACATTTCAAATACCAGGGAGCCACAGTTTGGATTACACAGGATTTATAGCTTCAATCATAGAGGATTAGAGGGTCTGGAGTATGATATTCAGGAAGGCAAAGGAGCTTGGATTACAACCAAAAATTAACTACCCAGCAAATTGAGCATACTCTTTCAGGTGAAAAGATTCAATAAAATAGGGAAACTTTCAAGCTTTCCTGATAAAAAGGTCAGAGAGATAAACAGAAATTCATTTTTTAAATACAAGTCTCAAGAGATGTATAAAAAAGGTAAACAATAAAGAAAAAATGTTAATAGATCAAACTGTTTGCATCCCTACATGGGAAGATTATACTTATAACTATATATATAACTATATAACTATAACTATATTAGGACAATTAGAAAGATTATACTTAGAGGATGTTGGTATAAGTTACTTTTGATGTCATAATATTAAAAGAATTATTTTGGAGAAAGAAGAAAGGGAGAGGCAGAATCAGGTAAATTATATCACATGAAGAAGTGCAAAGGACTTATTATAGTAAAGGGAAATAAGGGAGGTGGGGGTTGAACATTGAATTTTACTGTAATTGAATTTGGTTCAAAGAGGCATAACACACTCTCAGATGAATTTAAAAATTTATCCTGGGGGAACTAGGTGGCAAAGTGGATAGAGCAACTGACCCTGAAGTCAGGAAGACCTGAGTTCAAATCTGAATTCAGACACTTAATAATTACTTAGCTGTGTGATCTTGGGCAAGTCAGTTAACAAAGAAAAAAACAAAACAAAACCAAAATTTATCTCATACTACAAGAAAGTAGGAGGGGAAGGGGGGGAAGGGGAGAATGACTGATAGAAGGGAGGACAGGAGTAGATGAGGAAAGAAGAAAGAAAAATGGAGTAGACTGATAGAAAGGAGGGCAGATTGATGGAAGTCATGTTCAAAATTGAAACACTGATGAGAGGTGGGAAGAGAACATGTGTGAAAATAGGATGGTGGTTAATACAGAGTTTGTAATCATAACTGAATGTGAATGGAATGCACTCTCATAAAACAGAAACAGATAGAGTGGATTAAAAACCAGAATCCTACAATTTGTTGTTTACAAGAAACATATTTAAAACAGAGAGAGATACACACAGGGTAAAGGTTAAAGCCTGGAACAGAATCTATTTGTTTTATCTGAAGTTAAAAAAAAAGCAAGGGTAGCATTCCTGATCTCACAAAAAGCAAAAACAAAAATAGATCTAATTAAAAGGGATAAGTAAGGAAACAATATTTTGCTGAAAGGTACCAGAGACAGTGAAGTAATATCAGTACTAAACATATGCACCAAGTAGTATCACATTCAAATTCTTGAGAAGTTAAGTGAGTTACAGGAAGAAATTGACAGCAAAACTCTATTAATAGGGGATCTCAATCTCCTTTTCTCAGAATTAAGTGAACCTAACTTCAAAAGAAAAAGGAAATAAGGTGAATAGAATTTTAGAAAAGTTAGATATGATAGATATCTAGATAACATTGATTGGAGATTGAAAGGAATATTCCTGGGGATGGAGCTGGAGAGGTTCTTCTCTTAGGTGCTCTCTCTCTCTCTCTCTCTCTCCAGTATTTCCAAACTTATAAACTAAGGACTCTAACTAAATGTTCGAGAGACAGAATCCACAGAGGAATCCAGTGAGGCAGTTCTCCAACCCAAGGTAATCTGGAAAAGAGCAGAAAAGCTCTGCTCCACAGGGTTAGGGGGCAACCTGCCAGAGCAAAGGAACTTAAGCCTCCTGGAGGTAGCCCCAGGGCACTGGGAGCCGCAGCTCATGGCAGTGGGGCCAGTTGCTTGACCTATACCCCAGGGAGCACCAGGCACAACTTGGGGGATCAGCAGGGGGACCTCTGCCAGAGCGAGTGGGTGAAGCCCAGCCCTCAGGGCACTCAGCGAGCAGTGTGGGCAGCCAGGGCAACCCAGATCCAGGAACTGGAAGCAGGCAGGGGCAGTAAGCAAGAGCTCCCTGGCCCAGTGCTGAGCCTAGGGACAGGAGTAGAGAGAGACTGCTGAGCTCTGTCCTCTATTCCTGGAACAGGACTCTGGAGCTCTGACCACATTCACATCCTGATCACAGTCTAGGCCCCCCCATAGAACAGCAGGGCACCCCCCCATCTCAGCTCTGTGGCAGAGGGGTGCACTTGTGGTCATTGACAGATCAGGAGGGAAGCCAGAGCCTCACACACGCAGATCTTTGTGGGGGGAGGGTCCCAATAATACTCAAAAGCTCAGGAAGCACCCCAAAAATGAGGCACAGGCTGGGAACATGAGTAAATAGTTAAAAAAAGAGGAAAACCATTGAGAAATACTTTGCCTATGATCCCAAGAAGGATCAAAGCACTCAATCTGAAGATGAGGAAGTAAAAGCTCCTGCATCTAAAGACTCCAAGAAAAACAGAAATTGGGCTCAGACTATGATAGAGCTCAAAAAAGACTTTGAAAATCAAGTGAGGGAGATAGAAGAAAAATTGGGAAAAGAAATGAGAGAGGTGCAGGAAAAACATGAAAAAAGAAGTCAGCAACTTAGTCAAGGAGATCCAAAAAAAAATGCTGAAGAAAATAACATGTTAAAAACCAGCATAGGTCAAATGGATAAAACAGTTCAAAAAGTTATTGAAAAGCAGAATTGGCCAGATGGAAAAAAGACATAAGAAAGCTCTCTGAGGAAAACAAATTCTTCAGGTGTAGAATGGAACTGAGG
This sequence comes from Macrotis lagotis, assembly GCF_037893015.1. Taxonomy (NCBI): domain Eukaryota; kingdom Metazoa; phylum Chordata; class Mammalia; order Peramelemorphia; family Peramelidae; genus Macrotis; species Macrotis lagotis. The sequence continues at coordinate 384,889,921 of NC_133666.1, forward strand.
GAGGCTGCTGATTTTACGAGAAATCAGGACACAATACTTGAAAACCAAAAGAATGAAAAAATTAGAAGAAAAGGTGAAACATCTCATTTAAAAAACAACAGATATGGAAAACAGATTCAAGAAAGATAATTAAAATGATTGGAATACCTGAAAGTCATGATCAGGCAAAGAGCCTTGACATCATTTTCAAAGAATTACTATAGGAAAATTGCCCTGATATCGTAGAAGCAGAAGGCAAAATAGAAATTGAGAAAATCCACCAATCTCCCTGAGAAAGAGATCCCCCCCCCCCAAAAAAAAACCCTTAGGAATATTACAGCCAAGTTTCAGAACTCCCAAGTCAAAGAGAAAATATTACAAGCAGCCAGAAGGACTCAATTCAGATATCGTGGAGCTGCAGTGAGGATCACACAGGACTTAGCAGCAACTACATTAAAAGCTCATAGGGCTTGGAACATAATATTCCGGCAGGCAAAAGAGCTCGGAATGCAACCGAGAATCAACTACGCAGCAAAACTGAACGTCCTCTTCCAGGGAAAAAGATGGACTTTCAATGAACCAGGGAAATTCTAAATGTTCATATTGGAATGGCCAGAGCTGAACAGAATGTTTGATCTTCAAATACAAGACTCGGGTGAAGCATAGAGAGTGGAAGAGAGGGTGAAAATATGAGGGACTTGATGATGAATATATTCCTGCATAGAAAAATGATACTGATAATACTCATATGAACCTTCTCAGTTAATAGAGCAGGTAGAAGGAGCTTTTATAGATGAAGCACAGGAGAAAGCTGAATTTGAAGCTATAATATAGTGCAAAAATGAAGTCAATGGCTAAAAGGGAAATGTAATGGGAGAAAGAAAAAGGAGAGGTAGACTAGGCTAAGATATTTCATATAATAAGATTTTTTTATTACAATGAGCTATTGCAATGATATGGAAGGGGGGGAAGGTGAGGGGGAATGAGGGAATCTTTACTCTCATCAGAGGTGGCTAGGAGAGGAAACAATATATATATATATATATATATATATATATATATATATACTCAATGGGGTGTAGGCATCTAGAGTAAGAAGGAGAGAAGGGGGACAGGAGGGTGTGAGTAATGGAGAAGAGGATGGACTGTGGTGGGAGAGTGGTCAGATATAGCACATTTTCTTTTTTTCACTTCTTGCAGTGGGCTGGGATTGGATGGCCTGTCTGGGACCATAGGGCTGGGTGGATGCTGGGCCTAAGGGGTGGTATGTGGGCTCAGGGCCTCTTGGCCCCAGGGCCGGGGATCTGTCTGCTGCACCACTCAGCTACCCCACAGCACATTTAAGAAAAGAGACAGAATGAAAGGAGAAATAAAATATAGTAATATGGTAGTGGGGATGTACGAATGGAGGGAGTTGTGATCAGCAATGGCAGTGGTGGGAAAATATGGAAGTAGCTTTTGTGATGGATTTATCACAAAGAATGTGATCTACCCATGACAGAGCTGAAGGTGTTGGAACACAGACTGCAGCACATTGATTGTTATGTCTGAGGCAGGATTTGGACCTGGATGCTCCTGGCTCCAGGGCCAGTGCTCTATCCACTGCACCACCTGGTCGCCTCTACTATTATTATCATTTATTTTATTTTGGGTCTTTTGGGGGGGGTTCAGGGCAATGGCGTTAGGATGGCTTGCCTGGGATCACACAGATGGGTGATTGTCAGGTGTCTTGGGCCAGATTTGGGCTCAGGTGCTTCTGTCTCCGGGGCTGGCTCTCTGTCCACTGCGCCACCTGGCTGCACCTATTATTATTATTATTAATGATAATAATTTATTTTTAATTTTTTCTCTTTCCTTTACTTTATCGCTCATGTGAGTCTATATTTTTTGGGGGAGGGGATTATTTTTACTCTTAAACAAGAATATTTTAGTAATGTATAAAAAATCATTTGTACAAAAATAAGAATAAACAACAAAGAAAATAAATAAAAAGAAACAAATAAATGAATACTTCTTTCTCTTGGTGGTCACATGACACCTACACAAAAATTGACTATGTATTAGGGCATAAAACCTCACAATCAAATGCAGAAAGGCAGGCATATTAAATGTATCCCTTTCAGATCATGATAGAATAAAAATTATGTGTAGTAAAGAGCCATAGAAAGATGAACTAAATATTAATTAGAAACTAAATAACTTAATCCTAAAGAATGAGTGAGCCAAACAACAAATCAAAGAAACAATCAAAATGTTATCATAGAGAATAGTAATGAGGCAACATACCAAAACTTAAGTGATGCAGCAAAGAAGTCCTTAGGGGAAATTTTCAATCTCTAAATGCTTCCATGAATATAATAAAGAGTTAATAAATTGGTTATGAAATTTAAAAAGCTAGAAAAAGAACAAATTAAAAATCTCTAATGAAATATCAAATTGGAGGGTGTGGCTAGGTGGCACAGTAGATAGAACACTGGTCCTGGAGTCAGGAGTACCTGAGTTCAAATCCGGCCTCAGACACTTAATAATTGCTTAACTGTGTGGCCTTGGGCAAGCCACTTAACCCCATTTGCCTTGCAAAAACCTAAAAAAAAAAAGAAAAAGAAATATCAAATTAGAAATTCTGAAAATCAAAGGAGAGATTAATAAAATTGAAAGTAAGAAAATATATTAATAAATAAAAACTGAGTTGTTTTATAAAAAACCATAAAATAGATAAATCTTTAGTAATTTCAATTAAAAAAAGAAAAAACCAAATTACCAATATCAACAATGAAAAGGATGAATTTACCACCAATGCAGAAGAAATTAAAGCAATAATTCAGAGCTAATTTGCTCAACTGTATGTCAATAAATCTGATAACCCAAGCGAAATGGTTGAATATTGACACAAACATAAAATGACATTTATAAGAATACAACTCATTACTTTTTTTTGCAAGTGAACTTTATTATTACAATAATTTTGTTATAAGAGTAAACATAACCCTGCCCCCAGACAATGAGAAACCTCAAGAATAGTGAGAGGGGAAAAAAAATGTACTTCAGTCTGTGTCCAGATTCCATTGGCTCTGTCTTGGGGTGAGTTGCTTTCTTTATCATAAGTCCACCAGAGAAGTTGCTTCAATATTTTTCCCACAGTTGTTATTACTAGCTGTACCTCCACTCTATTCCTCCCCACTCTCATTTATTCTATTTTTTCTCTCTCTTTTTATCCTGGCCCTGTCCAAAAGTTTATCTGAGTACTCTCTCCCTCAGACTTCTCTTCTATCACCTATTTCCCCCTTCCCTCCCCCCATTCTCCCTTATCCCATCCTTTCTTCTCATTTTTCTTTAGGGTAAGATAGATTTCTTCACTCTATTAAGTGTGTATGTTATTTCCCCTCTGAGCCATTTCTGATGAGAATGCTTACTCATTCCCCCTTGCCTTCCCCCATTCCACTCCATTGAAAAAGTTTTTTCTTGACTCTTAAGTGGTTTCTTAGCTTCTTCATCTCCTTTCCCTTCCTCCCAGTACTTTCCTTTATCATCACTGACTCCATCTTTTTACTATATTGTACCATTATATTCTGCTCCTTCCTGTGTCCTGTCTTTATATGCTCCTTCTAACAGCTCTTATAAATGCAAAAGTTCATATGAGTTATCAATATCTTCTCTCTTTAGGTTTCTGTGGCCAGTGTTCCCTTACTCCACACTCATTCTGGTGTAGCAGAATTCTCTCCCTGCCCCTTCAAGCTGTTCCAGGGCTGTTCTGAGACCAGGGCTTTTTCCAACTCTGAGTCCTGATGAAACACACCTTTCCTGTGGAACTTCTAAGTTATCTTGGACTGGGAAAATGTATGACTCAGTTTTTCTGTGGGTTCTGACCCTCTAAATTTTGGCTAGAGTCATAATTTATTGATTTTTGGAGTTTAGGGGGGAAGGAGTTCCTGGGAAATGCTACCTTCATGCCACCATCTTGGCTCTGCCCTACAACTCATTTCTTAATAGAGAAATGGTAAAAGAATATGGACAGGCAGATTTCAGATGAAAAAATTAAAACTATCTATAGCCATATGAAAAAATACACAGAATTGTTATTGATTAGAGAAATGAAAATTAAAATAACTGAGGTCCCACTTCAGACCTCTAATTGACTAAAAATGACAAAAAAAAATATGATTAATGTTGGATGGAATGTGGGAATACTAAACACTAATGCATTATTGGTGGGGTTGTGAACTGATCCAACCATTTTGGAGAACAATTTGGAACTATGCCCATAGGGCATACTCTTTGATCCAGCAGTGTCATTACTAGGTATATATCCCAAAGAGGTCATAAAAAAGGAAAAAAGACTCATGTACAAAAATATTTATAGCAGCAGTTTTTGTGGTGGCAAAAAATTGGAAATTGAGGGCATACCATCAGTTGGAAATGACTGAACAAATTATTGTATACAAATGTGATAGAACAGTATTGTTCTATAAGAAATTATGAGCAGGTAGACTTCAGAAAAGCCTGGAAAGACTTGCACGAACTGATTCTGAGTGAAGTGAACAGAACCAGGAGAACTTTGTATATATTAACAGCAAAATTGTTTGATGATCAACTATGATGGACCTAACTCCTCTCAGTAGTTCAGTGATCAAGGACAATTCTAAATGACTTGTGATGGAAAATTCCATCCACATCCAAAGGAAAAAAAACTTTGGAGTCCAAAGCACACTATTTTCACTTTTTAAAACTTGTTTTTTTATTTTTCTTTTTTTTATTTCTATTTTTTCATATCATGACTAATGCGGGAATATGTTAAACATGATTGTCCATGTATACTCCATATCAGATTACTTGTTTTGGGGAGTGGGTAAGTGAAAGGAGGAAGGTAGAAAAATGTGGAACTTGAAAGCTTACAAAAAATGCAAAGGAAGGTGGCCTGCCCTACCAAATCTAAAGCTTATAAAAAAAGATAGTTGAAAACAATCTTTTCATGTAATTGGGAAAAAAATAAAATAACATTTTAAAAAATTGGCCAGATTAACAGAAGAGGAAATAAAATTCTTAAATAAAGCCATTTTTATGAATATAATCAACCATCAAAGAAAAAATCTCCCGATCAGATGGATTTACAAGTGAATTCTATCAAACATTTAAGGTAAAAATTAACTCCAATCCTATTTAAACTATTTGGGAAAATAGGTAAAGAAGGAGTCCTACAAAATTCCTTTTATGACTCAAATGCAGTGCTGATACTTAAATCAGGATGAGCCAAAACCGAAAAAGAAAATTATAGACCAATTTATCTAGTAAATATTGATACAAAAATTTTAAATGAAAAATTATTAAAGAGATTGCAGTAATTTGTCACCAGGATAATAAACAATGACTAGGTGGGATTTATACCAGGATTGCAGCAATAATTTAATGTTAGGAAAACTATCAGCATAATTGACCCAAATCAATAACAAAAACTAACAAAATTTTCAATAGATGATGAAAAAGCTTTTGATAAAATACAGCACCCATTCCTGTTAAAAATACTGGAGTCAGTAATATATGAAGTTTTCCTTTAAATGATAAGCAGTATCAGGGCAGCTAGGTGGCGCAGTGGATAGAGCACTGGCCCTGGAGTCAGGAGTACCTGAGTTCAAATCCTACCTCAGACACTTAATAATTACCTAGCTGTGTGGCCTTGGGCAAGCCACTTTACTCCGTTTGCCTTGCAAAAAAAAAAAAACCTAAATGATAAGCAGTATCAAGCAAAATATGTATCAGCAAGCACTATATGTAATAGGATAAACTAGAAGCATTCCTAATAAAAATCTGGGGTGAAAATTTATCACCACTATTCAATAATTATACTAGAAATGTTAGCTTTAGTGATTAGAAGAAAAATAAATGATGGGAATTAGAATAAGGAATGAAGAAACAAAACTCTTTTTGCAGATAATATGAAATTGATAAAGAATCCTAGAGAATTGACTAAAAACTACTTAAGCTAATTAACAACTTGAGCAAAGTTGCAGAATATAAAATAAACCCACATAAATCATCAGCATTTCTATATATTGCCAATAAAGCCCAGAAGCAAGAGAAAGAAATTAATTTAAAATAAATGTAGAATATATAAAATATTTGGAAGTTTACCTACTAAGATAAACTTAGGAACTCTAGATCAGATCTAAACAACTGGCAAAAATATCAGTTGTACATGGGTAATCTGAGATAATATAACAAAAATGACAATTCTTCCTAAATTAATCTACTTATACCAATCAAATTACCAAAAAAATCATTTTACAGAAGATAATGACAAATTATCTGGATAATGACAAAATTTAACTGGAAGAATGAATGATCAAGAAAATCAAGGAAATTAATGAAAAAAATTCAAAGAAAGGTGGTGTGCTCTACCAGATCTAAGACTATATTATAAAGCAGCAGTCATCAAAACTATTTGATACTGGCTAAGAAATAGTGTGGTAGATCAGTAGAATAGGTTAAGTACACAAGATACAGTAGTAAATAATTATAATAATCCACTTATTAAATCCAAAGACCACAGCTTTTAGGATAACTCACTATTGACAAAAATTGCTGGGAAAAACTGGAAAACAGTTTGGTATAAATTAGACATAGAACACATCTCATATCCTATACCATAATAAGGTTGAAATGGGTACGTAGTTTAGATATAAAGGATGATATCATGAGCCAATTAAGAGAGAAAGGAATATTTTATCTGTTAGATCTATAGTGAGGAGAAGAATTTATGACCAGACAAGAGATAGAGAATATTATGATATACAAAATGGGTAATTTCGATTACATTTAAATTAGAAAGGTTTTGCACAAACAAAACCAATGCAACCAAGATTAGAAGAAAAATAGAAATCTGGTAAATAAATTTTATAGCTGGTGTTTCTGATAAAGGCCTCTTTTCTCAAATATACAGAGAACTGAATCAAATTTATACTGTTGCTGTGGTTTCTTTTTATCGAGATATGACATTATCTTTATCCATATCCTTTTCATGGAAGCCATTGTTTTCACCTTTTATATGTGTATTTTTTAAGGTCTAAATGGTTTAGTGAATTCATACCAGTCTAAGTCACATTTTTCCTACAAATTGGGATTGTTTCACCTATTTTTTTCTTTGATTTTAGGGAAAGGTCTGGCAGATATTGGGACAATTCAAGTCTCAGTCTGATTTCATACCTCTGGCCATGATTATAATCTGTTTCCTATACCATTTATCTATTTTGCTTTACTAAATTTTCATCAATATACTGCAATGACATAATTTCTTTTATTTTTCCTTCCACTGATCTTTATCCAAATTCTCTTCACCATTATTCTCCATCCTTTTCCAGCTTTCTCTCTTAAGTATATTTTCTCACTATATGTCACCTCTTCTCCTTCCCCCTTTTACTTACTCCATTGATTTAGGAAAAGATAACACAACCTAGGTTGTGTTACAGGTATGTTTCATCCTTCCAAGTCTCACTGATATTTCTTAGGTCATATTTGTCTCCTTTCATTAGCTCCTCCAATTCCTGTGGTTTATTGCATAAACTTGGTACATTAAAATTTAAGTTAATGTATTTTTTACTACTGTCTCCTTTTTGGGATTTTGTCGCTCTGTGTGACATTCTTCCATTCTCCAGTCTTCTAACAAGTGCCAAATCATATTCTCTTCTACCTTAGATTCACTTTTCTATTTGAAGGCCTCATTGCCATTTCTTTCAGGATGACTTCATTATCCTTAACAATCTGACTATGGAGAATCATTTTTCTTGTCCAGGGCTTCATAACATTTTGTGTGTCAGTGATATCTTTTATAGTTTGATGAAAGTTATGGACCCACTCTCAGAATATGTTATTGTCTGTATTCATAATTGAAGGAAATACTAAATTTCAGTTTGAGATGAGTGAAAATAAAAATATAAATCTTATTCTAAATTCATTATACCCTGAAGTCTATTCATGAACCTTAGGTTGCAAATTCTTGTTAAATTTCTTCATCTTCTCCTCCCGTAGAGAAATAAATCTACACTTGGAAAGGAACTTCTAGTAAGGTTTCAAATAGAAGGGAAACATTGGGGAAAAGCTCCAGATTTTAAGGAGCAAAGATATGGAGGAAGTATATTCCACACATGGAATACAACCTGGATGAAAATATAGAAAGTTTATGGAGGACAAGAAACAATTATTATATCAGTATGGCTGAAATATAGATTGTGTTTTAAAGGAAATAATAAGCCTGGAAAGATAAGTGAGAGTCAGTTTCTGGAGAGTTTTAAATTCCAGGCTAAGGAGTGTGTACATTATCCTTGAGGCCACTGAAAATTTTTGATCATGGTCAGATACCTATTTCAGGAATTTTAATTTGGAAGCTATGGAGAAGATAGATTGGAGGGAGGAGGGACTAGAAACTGAGAGACCAGTTGGGTGATTTTTAAATGGGAGAAGATTAACCCCCTGATCTAGGATAGGAGCTAATAGATAGATATTACTTTGAAATAGAGTCTTAGTAGATGGAGTTGTAAGGGAGACAAAATTAATCATCTATCCAAACAGTCTCATTTTATAGATGAGATCAAAGACTCAGGGACATTAAGAGATTGCTTTAAAACACATAAATAGTAAGTAAAAAGAGCTGGAATTTAATCCAGGTCTTTTTTTTTTCCCCAGATTGAGACTCTTCTCACATTACCAAGATGTCCATGTTACTGAATGCAGTAGCTACTAAGCTTGGAGGTGGGACGGAGTGCTTGCTCTTTCTACAATCTACCCACAATCAAGGACCATGTTTGGTTATGGATGTTGGTCTCTGAAGGGAGGGAAAGAGGAAAAATTACTTAAAACTTGAGTTTGACTCAAACCCAAAAGGGACTAGAAAGGTAATCAATGTGCAATGCAGATCAAATCTAAAGCAATTATTTGTTTCCTTCACACAAAAGAAATACTTAAAATGTAAAAGACTCACATTTATTAAGCTTTTACAATGTGTCAGACATTGCTAAGTGCTTTACAAATATTTGATTCTCTCCAAAGAGAAATATTACAGGAGTGTGCTGCAATATGTTTAACAGTTGACTCTCTGGGAGAAAATGTGTACATGATAAACTTTAAAGTTTAATTTCAATTATTAACATTTTCTCTATAATTTTATTAATCCTATATAATTAACAAAACAATAAATCACTTTTGATTTGTGGCATTTGCAGGTTTCTGAAGGATAGATGCCCTCATTAAAAATTCAAGTCATCTCTCTAACCAGTATGCACTGACTCCAGCATACTAGTGGGTAAAGATCTTTTTTCTTGTACTTCCTGGTTCTTTACATCCCACCCTCCATCCATGAGTCCCAAGAAGAGTTACTTAAAACTTGAGTTTGACTCATAACTCGAATCTCCCCCAAAGGGAACTAGAAAGATATTCAATATACAATGTAGATCAGATCTAGGGCTGTTATTTATTTCCTTTGCATAAAAGAAATGCCTAAAATATAAAAGATTCATAAGTATGTATTGACAAGACCTAAACATGAAACAAGTACTTTTAACTACTACTATGAGACTTAAAGCTTGAAGAATCAAGTCCTTCACTTCAGTTCAATACTATTTGAACATCTCTCTCAAGGTACATTGACATCTGGCAAGATAGGTCAGAGGTTGTATTTCATTCTTTTAAGTTCTCTTAAAAGCACTTTAATAGCTGCAGGGAAGTCAGGAAGATTCATCTTCTAGAGTTCAAATCTGGCTTCAGATGCTTTATAGTTATATGTCTGGGCAAATCATTTAACCCTGTTTGTTTCAGTTTCCTCATCTGTAAAATAAGCTGGAGAATGGAATGGCAAATCTTTCCAGTATCTTTTTTTAAAAAGTTTTTGCAAGGCAATGGGGTTAAGTGGCTTGCTCAAGGCCATACAGCTAGGTAATTATTAAGTGTGAGGCTGGATTTGAACTCAGGTACTCCTGACTCCAGGACCAAATGCTCTATTCACTGTGTCACCTAGCCACCCTCTCCAGTATCTTTGCCAAGAAAACCCTAAATAAGGTCATGAAGGATTGGACATGACTGAAACTGAATATCAAGCTATGAGGAGTATCTTGAAGACCTAAGGTATCAATTCTTTAAAAGCCTCTCTTTGACTATAGCTATTTAGGCACTTTTACTTGAGGAAAGAAATAAAACAGAAGCAGCAACCAGAAGCCTGATATGGTAATTTTAGTTTATCTAAATGAGCTTTGTTGTTCTAGTGGCCAGGTCAGTCAGATAATCAATAAGCATTTATTAAGTAAGTATTGTATGCCACTGCCTATGAGGAACTCACAGTCTAATGGACAATATGCAAACAAATATAAACAAACTATATACAGGATATAATTAACAGAAAGCACTAGAATTAAAAAGAATTGGAAAAAACTTTTTGTAGAAAGTGAAATTTTTAGTTGTGACTTAAAGGAAACCCGTGAAGTCAAGAGGCAGGGATGCAGAGGAATCGCATTCCAGGCATGGGGGGACAACTAGAGAAAAATGTCCAAAACCAAGAGTGGATGTCTTATTCACTGAATGGCAAGGAACTATTGTCAGTAGATCAAAGGTAAGAGAATTCCATAATTCTGTTGAGAATGCCTATCCCTCACCAGAAGTTTCAGAGAAAGAATGTTATATAAAACACTAGAGAAGAAACCTAGCTGCAGAAATACTTCATGGGTTGTACTCTTGCCAGAAATGATCAAAGGAAGTTCCCCTGATTATTGTATAAAGCATTTTATGGTGCAGTGGAGGAAATAAAGTTTAGGTAAAAGATGGTCTCTTCCTTCCTGGAGCTATTAAACCACATTATAAACATAATGAAAATATGCAATCATGCATAAGTACATGAGAGAAATGCAAAACAAAGTTCTTGAAGTCTAAGGTAGAAATGTGATGCCAATGGAATTTTGTGGAATCTTTTTGTTGAACTTTGAAAGATGCCATTTAGCAAATGATGAGGGAAAATGAAGACAACACATGGATAGTGAGAGTATTATCAAAGGGCATGAGGGTGGCTAGATGGCCCAGTGGATACAGCACTGATCTTGCAGACTGGAGGATAGGAGTTGAAATCTGGCCTCAGACATTTGACAGTTACTAGTTATGTGACCTTGGACAAGTCACTTAGCCATGATTGCTTCATACCCAGGGTCATCTCCATAGCCCTGATTCATATCTGGCCACTGGACCCAGATGGCTCTGGAGGAGCACAGCCCCCCTCACTCAAATCTAATTTATGTGCTTGTCATGGCATCACCTCCCTAATGTCATGGTCTTCTTCAAAAATGAAGGACAACCCTTATTATTAAAGGGCAGGATATTAAAGATAGTGTTTGAGGTCAGAGGAAGAAACTGATTTTGACTATAGAGAGAGTACATGAAGAGGAATAATTTAAAATAAACTGGACTAGGCGATACTAGATTAAACAGGCCATTAAATGTTGGGCAACGATTTTTGAATTTATTTTCTAAACCACAGAATATAAATTATTCCTGAAGATGTTTTAGCAAGGGAATGGCATGATCAGGCATGTCTTTTGTTTTAAAATCACCTAGATTTCCATTGATATCTCTGTCATCTTTCTTCCCAGAGAATCACTCTTTAGAATAAAGATTTAAAAAAAAAGAAAAAAGGCAGTAAAACTGATCAACACAAAAAAAATCTGTTGAGAAATATATTATTAATAAGTTTTTATTATTATTGAATGAAAAGAGTGGAAGTGAGGGCTAAACACCAGAAGTTCATACCTGCAAAAAAGAGTGGAGGTACTTTTACCTGAACTCAAACAATGACTCAGTGATCAGGTCTTTGATCAGCAAAGACCTAGAGCCAGTGATAAGGAATACAACAGCTACTCCTGGAATGGAAATGATTCATAAATACTCAAAAGAAAAACCTGTTTGGTTATAGCTGGCAGCATTTCTCTATCTATAAGAATATGCAGAACTACCCAATAGCCAGGTCTTTGCTTGTTCTTGTCTAATAATTTCGTTCATAATAATCCATATATAAACTATGGAGCTTACGTTATTTAAATATGAAGTCCTTTCAATCAGAGGCTCATGGTGGAATCTGTATGCTTGGAAGATGTGGGTTTTTATATAAAATACAATTTATTAATGCTTTTTTGTCTTTACATTATGTACTGCCCCCCTTCCATTGAATTCAGTCTAATGATAAAGAAGAACAAAAAGACCATCTATTGAATTGTTCCTCACTTCTCCAGCCATGGAAAAAAAGGAAATATATTTTATTATCTTTTCTATGGAATATCAGTTGTATTTTCATTACTTTAAATTCAAATTCCTTTTAATTTGCACTTAATTATCGTTGTAGTCATATGTTCTCTTAGTTATACTTTTTTTTATTTTACATCCATTCTTACTAATCTTCCTGTTGCCAGAGGTTGATGTTGCCAATTGAAGATTGTGAGGCCTTGAATGGTGAAAGAATTCACAAATAGCCCTGAGATTATAAAACTGCTCAGGATTTATTATTCAAATCCACAAAGTGTACAGATTATAAGCTTTTCTCCTTCTGGAGAAGCAGCAAGTACTTTGAGGACAGACCTAGGCAAGATTAGAGAGAGAGAGAGAGAGAGAGAGAGAGAATAGACAGCCACAAGGGCCATCTTAGTCCACCCACAATGGAATAGGGGCCCATGGTTCTCCAATGGGCCTAGGCTGGAGCACATGGCCTAATTTAGAAAGAAAGACAGAGATAGCTAGTCTTGCAAGAGAAAGATAGGGTGAAGGAGAGAAAAGGATGATGTAGTGGGTTGGACACAAGGGTGGTGCTTAGGGAGTGGTCTAGCACCGGCTCCAGGTATTCCCTAATAGGCAAGCTGCCCACTGGTCCTTCCTGTTCCAAGGTGCGTGACATTTAAGTCCAACATGTTCTTTTCTGTCATACCAGCACAAACTTGACCCATCAATATTGGGCTAAGGTCAGGTAGACTGGAAACAGGACGCTGGAAGAAGGGGAATGAACTAAGGCTGCTTCCATCTTGATGTATTCACATTTTAACAATGGAGTTACTTTGAACAACAGAGTTCCCCAGATAGGCACCCATGATATTTTTCTTTCCACAAAATTTGTTTCTAATCACATCTTCTATGTCCATAATTCTCTGCATTGTTCCCATGTTTCTCTGAATTCTTCATAATTCTTTTTTACACACATATACCACAATTTTTTCATACATTTCCCAAATAATACACACTCATTTTGTTTCTAAGGCAGGTTGGTGGTGCAGAAGGTAGAACAGCAGGCCTGTAGTCAGGAAGACCTGAGTTTAAATCTGGCTTCAGACACTTAACAGCTTATGTGTCCCTGTATGCTTGTTTGTTTTAAACCACAGGAGAAAGAAATAACAAACTATTACATTTTCTTTGTCAAAAAAACCTGAAACATGGTCATAAAGAGTTGGACATGATTGAATAAAAAAATTATCAGGAGCTTCCATTCTAGCATGTTTCATCAGTGATTAGCATCCTATTTCCTTTAACCAATTAGCAACAATCAAGTTTTAAAAAACTTAAAAAACTTCTTTGAAGTTATAATTAGACCAGTAATATAAACTTTTCTCTCCAATACTTGGAGGCATGCTCACCTCCCTACTACCTCAATCTCTGAAGAGAATTTAGAAACACACTTGTTACCTAGAATTTACTCCCCTGAGTTCACTTCAGCATAACCAATAGATAAATAACTTCACACTTCTGCTATAAATGAATTAGGCCAGAGGGCAGCTAGGTGGCACAGTGGATAGAGCACCTACTGGAGTCAGGAGGACCTGAGTTCAAATTCAACCCCAGACATCTTGGGCAAGTCTCTTGACTCCATTGCCTTGGGTGGGGGAACTGAGCCAGACAGATCCTTTTTCTAGTGCTTAGCACAATTTCTACTTAATAGATATTGTTTGTCCTTCATTCTCAAAGAAGGCCATGACACATGCCATCAGAGAGGTGATGTCATGACAGGTATAGGTACATGAAATGGATTTGAGTGAGGGGAAGCTGTGCTAAATCACGAATCTCACTTTCTCTTCCAAAGCCATCTGGGTCCAGTGGTCAGATATGAATCAAGGTGATTGGAGGTGACCTTGTATAGGAGGCAATCAGGGTTAAGTGACTTGCCCAAGGTTACACAATAAGTGTCAAGTGTCTGAGACTGCATTAGAACTCAGATCCTCCTGCTTCCAGAGCTCGTATTCTATCCACTGCACCACTTAACTGCCCGGATTCATAGTGTGTGCTTAATAAATGTTTATTGACCAACTGACCATGTTAGTTAATCTTTTCATCATTGAACCTACCCATTCCCCCACATCCTACCCCTTACCCCAGCTTTTTCATCAGTCAACAACTAAGCACATCTGGACTGGCTATGCTAACTAATGGTCACAGTGAGGTGTTTCTTCACCATCTCTTTCCATCCCCTTGAACAAAGGACCTTGGTTATTTTTCCTTAATCATGTCACAGGGGCAGCTAGGTGGTGAAGTGGATAGAGCACCAGCCCTGGAGTCAGGAGTACTTGAGTTCAAATCTGCCTTCAGACACTTAATAATTACCCAGCTGTGTGGCCTTGGGCAAGCCACTTAACCCCATTGCCTTGCAAAAATCTAAAAAAAAAAATGTCACTTAGTTCAGGGGAGTAGTATTGGAATCACAGCCCTCAGTTTTAATCCTGGTTCTGCTACTACCAAACTTTGTGATCTTGGTCAAGTTGCTTAACCTTTCTGGGACCCAGTTTCTGCATTTGTAAATGCAGAAGTTTGACTAAATAATTCCTAAGATGCCTCTTAGTTCTTAAGGTCTATGATCTTAATTCTATGTTAGATAATCCATTTTAGACTCTTCTTTACTATTTCTTCTAACTCTTGCCCAGTAACCTCTAGAAAATCACTCCCCATTTCTATTTCTTCAGTTCAGCAAACATTTACTATGTACAAGTATTATGCTATTTACTGGGGACAGGGGTGGCTAGGTGGCACAGTAGATAGAACACCGGCCCTGGAGTCAGGAATACCTGAGTTCAAATCCAGCCTCAGACACTTAATAATTACCTAGCTGTGTGGCCTTGGGCAAGCCACTTAACCCCAGTAGCCTTGCAAAAAAATCCCCTATATACTGGGGACAAAGATAAATGAAATATATTCTCTCAAGAAACTTAGAGTTCTACATGGAGATGATATTTACTCAGATGATTATAACTGATAATAATGATGAAAATAGCTGACATTTATATAGCTCTTACTATGTGTCAGATACTATTGCCTAGTCTTTAGCAACAATTGTCTCATTTGATTCTCACCACAAATCTCAGAGGATGGTAGTATTATTATCTTCCTTTTACAGATAAGAAACTAAGGTAAATATAGGGTAAGTGACTTACATAGGGTCACCCAGCTTGTATTCATCTGAGACCAGAATTGAACTCTGACTCCAGGCTTGACACTATTCCCTGTACCTCCTAGCTGCCTGAATATAATATAGGGTAGAGAGTAAAGTAGGATAAAAGAGAATACAAAGAGCTTTAGGAATTTTTGAGCAAGAGAATTAACTGGAAGGATCTAAGAAAGCTATATTAAAAAAATTGCTCTGCAAGTGAGATTTGGAGGAAAATAAGGGATCTGAAAAACATTTGAGAAGGGAGTGTAATATAGGCTTGTGGGGTTGGGGGGATTAGGGTATGGGGAAAGTCTACTTAAATTTTGCAGGTAGAATATCAAAAGAAATGTAGTAAATTGGGAAACAATCTTTACAGCTAATGATTCTGACAAAAGACTCATTTCTAAAATATATAGAGAACTGAGTCATACTTGTAAAACAAAAAGCCATTCCCCAATTGACAAATGATCAAAGGATATGCAAAGGCAATTTACAGATGAGGAGATCAAAGTAATCTATAGCCATATGAAAACTTGCTCTAAATCATTAATTATTAGAGAAATGCAAATTAAAGCTTCTCTGAGGTACCACCTCACACCTCTCAGACTGGCCAATATGACCAGAAAGGATAACGATCATTGTTGGAAGGGTTGTGGGAAATCTGGGACACTAATACATTGTTGGTGGAGCTGTGAAGTCATCCAACCTTTCTGCAGAGAAATTTGGAACTTTGCCCAAAGGGCAACAAAAATGAACATACCCTTTGGCCCAGCTATACCACTACTGGGTCTATACCATGAAGAGACGATGAAAAAGGGTAAAAAAAAATCACTTGTACAAAAATATTCATAGCAGCCCTGTTTGTGGTGGCAAAGAATTGGAAATCAAGTAAATGTCAAAGGAATTGGGGAATGGCTTAGCAAACTGTGGTATACATATGTCATGGAACACTATTGTTCTATTAGAAACCAGGAGGGATGGGATTTCAGGGAAGCCTGGAGGGATTTACATGAACTGATGCTGAGTGAGATGAGCAGAACCAGAAAAACACTGTACACCCTAACAGCAACATGGGGGGTGATGTTCAGCTTTGATGGACTCGCTCATTTCATCAGTGCAACAATCAGGGACAATTTGGGGCTGTCTGCAATGGAGAATACCATCTGTATCCAGAGAAAGAGCCATGGAGTTTGAACAAATTTCAAGGACTATTGCCTTTAATTTAGGGAAAAAAAAACACCAGCTATCTTATTGTCTGATCTTGATATCTCTAAGACTTTTTGTTTCCTCCTTAAGGATATGATTTCTCTCTCATCACACTCAATTTGGATCAATGTACAACATGGAAACAAAGTAAAGACTGACAGATTGCTTTCCATGGGGGTGGGGGGAGGGAAGTAAGATTGGAGGAAAAATTGTAAAACCCAAATAAAATCTTGAATAAAAAAAAATAAAATAAAAAATTAAAAAATAAATTTTAGGGGCGGCTAGGTGGCGTAGTGGATAAAGCACCGGCCCTGGAGTCAGTAGTACCTGGGTTCAAATCCTGTCTCAGACACTTAATAATTACCTAGCTGTTTGGCCTTGGGCAAGCCACTTAACCCCATTTGACTTGCAAAATTCCTAAATAAAAAAATAAATAAAATTTGCAGGTAGGAGATAATAGGATCATAAATTTAGAGCTAGAAAAGATCTCAGAGGTTGTCTAAGACCAGAAGTGTCAAACATTTAGGAGGCTACAATACTGAAGCTGGTAAAAACTGCAATTGGGAAATGTTGAGCAAAATATTGAGTCAATATGTGGTCTATAGAATCATAATCCTTGACTGGTAACAGGGAAAGGAACCTAGTAATAAGCACATACACTCACTCTTTTCTCTGGTGAAGAAGGGAACCTTCTTCCCAACTGAGTCATAGCATTAATGTTCAGTCTAGAACCATTAAGGCAGCAGCTCAAGGTCAGACTGAGCCATTACTTCCTTCTTGCTGACTTTTGTGATTCAGTGGGTGAGAGGAATGAGGGTTTAAGGTATCCTTCCTCTGATCCTAGATTTCTATCCCAATTAATAACTTTTTTTCTATTGATATATATTGTGTTTTGGTGCACCCACCACTTCCTAAATCTTCCCCAGAAACAAAAAATAAAGTTAGTAAATAGCAACTAATAAAGAGATTATGACTGATAATAAGTTTATTTCCATGTTTATGGTTTACCATTTGTTAACAGAAATGATGTGGACTTGACCTGTATCTTGCCACTGGACTCCATTGACTCTGGAGGAGAGAGTAAGGCTGATGACTTGATGACTTTGTTGTGCATATATGCCTTACTTAAATCCACTTTACTTGCAAATTAAGACCTCACCTTCCAGATGTCTTTGGCTCTCATTCAGAACAACAAACAGTAACAGAAAGAATGTATACTTTCAAGTTAGTAATTAAAAATTTAAGGTTGTTCATTAAATTGTCCTGAGTTTTATTGCTATATATATATATATATATGTACATATATATATATATATTCATAGACATAGGCATAATGAAATACTAGTGCTATTAATCTGTAAAACCTTTGAAAATGCTTAGAAATTTTCAGAGAATTACACAAACTGATGCTGAGTGAAGGGAGCAGAACCAAGAGAACATTGTATATATTAACAACAACATTATAAGATGATCATCCTTGATGGAAGAAACTCCTCCCAGCAGTTCAGAGAGCTGGAACAATCCTGAGAGACCTGTTATAGCCAATGCCATCCACATCCAGATGAAAAAACTGTTAAACCAAAAAAAAACCCATAGAATCTCAATAAACACTTTGTTCACTTTAAAAATTTTTCTCATGCTTTTCCTTCCTATCCCATGGTTTTCTTTCTTTTCCCTCAGTCCTAATTCCTCATACACAAAATGACTAATATAAACATGTTAAACACAAATGTAGATACATGTGCAATGTTCACTAAACTTTGTTACTGAGGGAGGATGGGAAGGGAGGGTGGAAAAAAATTATGTAACATAGTTATGCAAGTGGATGAGTGTTCAAAAACTTTCAAAACATATAAATGGAAAATAGATAAAATATCAAGTAAAAAAAAAAAAAGAAATTACTTCCAGAATCCCTATAGTAGGCTATCTCTATCCTTTGAATTACATCAGCATTTCTTCAATAACCAGAAACAAGAACAAGAAACAAGTACAAGAAAAAAGAATTTCTTCAATTGATTCAAGATCAATTAAAAAACGTATTTCTTATTCAATCTGTTGTTTTTCTGTTCTAATTAATAATGTTGAAAATTATGATTTCTTTATTGAAAATCTTTACTATTTCAACTATTAATTAAATAGACTTTTGTGAAGTTGCAGTGCAACATACATAGCCAGAAAGTGGAATTTGAGTCAATACCAGAGTTTCAAATCACAGTTTTGTCACTTAAGAGCTGCATAACTTTTAAGCAAATTACTGTTCCTCTTTGGGTCTCAGTATTTTTATCTTAAAATGACAAAGCCTGGACTAGATAATTAGTAATGTCCTTTCCAGTTCTGATATTTTGTGACTTTAAATAACCTTGATATTTAAACATAACTTAAAAAATTATTTCTGTGGGAAGATGTGTTCCTAGTTGCAAGCAATTGACTTGCAAATGAACTTTGGAACACAATACATTTGTGATTTTCTGAGCACAGAAACAAAGATGCAGACATTTTGACACATAACAAAAATATGTAAACTTCATCTACTCCCAACTTCAGCTGGATGATCATTATATACAGGGTGGTAATACAGACAGTGTATTCACTGATATGGCAAAGAAAAAGAGGGTGAAAATCAGTGACAGAAACAATCTGGGGAATGAGCTTGAAAAGGTTCCAAGATGGTCATCAGGATTTAACAATTTTGGAAAATGAGGTAATGGGGGGGGGGCAATATCTCCAGAATTTTTTTTTTTAGGTTTTAAGGCAAATGGGGTTAAGTGGTTTGCCCAATGCCACACAGCTACATAATTAAGTGTCTGAGACCAGATTTGAACCCAGGTACTACTGACTCCAAGGCTGGTGCTTTATCCACTGCGCCACCTAGCCGCCCCTTGTCTCCAGAATTTCAAGACATGCTAACCAACACTTCCTAGTAAGAAAAATCAATATTGATATATTTGATTTTATGGAATCCACCAAGGGCATATTTTCCAATAAGAGTTATACTAGATCCTCATGAATAAGACGCCAGTATCTCTGGGATAGTCATGGAGAAATACTGAACCAATTACTGTTTTCCTAAGTATATTTGTCACACAGCTCTTTTGCAGAGATGGAAGATACCACTCTGTGGTGCATTGCAAATATTTTCAGATTTCTTTTTTTTTTTACTCAGTATTGATTACTCAGCACTCAGAACAAAAATATTATATGGAATGACTCTGGGAGGGAGGATGAAGAATGACAGTGGGGAAAACTTTGGTGATATATAAAAAAGATAAAATTATTTTAAAGTAATTATGTTTTTCTCAGGAGTTATCATGGCAAGTGGGATGAAGGCCTGGCCTTGCCATCAAGATCTGCTTTCTAGTTCTGCCTCTCACTTATAGCTGAGTCATTCAATTATAAAGTACAGATGAATTGGTAATCTTCACTGATGGAAGTTATTTCAACACTGAAGAAATCACAGTTATAAACAAAATAAAGCCATTTTAATGGTATGATACTTAGAGACATATTTAGAAAAAATGGCACTTGGGAAAAATAGCACTTTGATAGAGTGGTTAAGAAAGGAAATAGCACTCATGTATTTTATAAAGAAAGCTATGCAGTTATAAAGACCAAATATTATAGAGACTAACAGCTTCTTCAATTATCCCAAAAGCTTATCTTTTGATTTTGAAATATTTCACTAAGGAATTTTGCCTTGTATAGAATATATAAATATGCATAGAGTAAGAAATGCTTTTGGTATTGAATTGCTTATTGACTATATTTTGTTCAGTGATTTCAGTTGTGTTCAACTCTGTGTGATTCTATATGGGGTTATCTTCCCATTTCCTTCTCCAGATCATTTTATAGATGAGGAAACAGACTTTTGTTCAGAGTTACTCAGCTAGTAAAGTATCTAAGGCCAGATGAATTCAGGAAGAGGAGTTTTCCTGATTCCAGATCTGGCACTCTATCCACCCAGCCACCTGGCTGCCCTTTGATTATTTTTATCTATATATTTAACTAACCAGCACTATATTGGGCAGATTTCAGAGCTCTGGGATTGATCAGATTCTGGGACCCCAGAGAAATCTGGAAATAAATGATGATGTACCAGCACATAGAAGTTAGTTGCCAAAAACTATATTAAGTCAAAGCCAAGACCCTCACAAAATAGGTCTAAGAAAAACAGCTCCACATCCATCTTTAAATAAACATAGCAGATGATTCCTTCGGGTTATCTTTCAAGTATATCCTTACTCTAGAAAACACTCTAAAACAATGGAGCAGTTTATCTTAGAAGTGTATCCCTGAGGATTTGGCTTTGACTCAAAGTCCTTATCAGGATGGGGGTTGGTGCTGGAATGTGAATTTTGCTTTTGTTTTCAAATAGTCTAGAGGCAGCAATGGAGCAGGAATGGTAGAGGTTAATAACTAAAGTAAGTGAGTAGAAAGCTTTTTCACTGAATACTAAATATGAATCGGGCAAAAGAAAGCCGTTGGGGGCCTCACATGCGGCCCGGCCCGCCAGGGCCCGCCCAGCCCCGGCTTGGCTCTGGGTTCTGGCCGGGCCAGAAGTTGCGGCGGCGGCCGCGGGGGGTGCGGCCGGTCCGCTGGCAGCTCTTAGAGCCGCTGACCTGAAGGCGCTCCGGGGCCGGGAATGCAGCCCGCGGGTGCCGGAGGCCGAGCGTGGGCTCCCAGAAGCGCCTGCTAGCGGAGAAGCGCACCGTGCCCGTGGGCCGGCAGCGCCTGCTGTTCAAGGGCAAGGCCTTGGCAGATGAGCTTCGCCTTTCAGACTATCCAAGATCAACCTAGTGATCGAGCTTCCTGCCGAGGGAGCCTCTCCACACTCGCCCTCAAAGCCACAGGCCCAGTCTCGGCCACTCCCCACCCGGTTGCTGGTGTCTCAGACCTTGGCCCGGCCCTTCAGCACCACTGATACCCGCAGAGTCCTAGAACAGCTACAAAAGGACTGCGGAGTCTACGCCGGGGGAGCTTGGATGATATTGAAGGGGCTGGCTACCGTAGGCTCAACTGTACTGAGCCTGTGGAAGCTGGCTTCCTCCACTAGCTCTCTCCCTTCCCCAGCCCTGGAAAAAAACAAAACAACTTTAGGGATGGGTGAAGTAGTAGGGGGTCCGTTTTCTGGCCAACCTTGCTACTTCCATCCACCGCCTAGTAGGTGCCTAGTGGGTGTGGAAGGAAGGAAGGAAGGTTGAGGAGAGTGGTATTAAACAAAGGAACAAAGGGGTTGGTTTTTGTGGTGCAGAATAGGATGTAGAACAGGGACTGGGTACCATGACACCTTCCCCTCCTCAGGTTTTTCCCTGGGATAGGTCACCCTTACACTCTGCATTCCAGACATCTTTGGCCCCTTGCCCCCAGTGCTGCTTCCCTTTGAGTACAGAATCATGGCAGTTTTTTCTCCTGTTCCCAACATGAACAGAACTCACCTGTGTAGCATAGCCTTACAGAGGATCAGAAAGCCTTAGAGGAAGGGAAGCCATCCTTCCTCAAGTCTGGTGTTTACTAGAGCAGCTGCCCTCTGTGAGAGTGGCCTTAGGGCTTGTTGGGCTCAGTCATGTTTCTGTATTAAAGGGGTCAGCACTTGGGCGATGGGGCTGTGGCGAAGCTCAGGGCTACTCTTTGCCATGGGGAGGCCTCACTTTGTGAGTGGTCCTCAGTGTCTTCCTGATTCAAATAAATCTATGAGGCAACAGGGAGAACAGTTCACTCCTAGTGAGGGGAAGTGAGGGTGAAAAAGCCCCCCCAAGCCCTCTCCTACTTGGGGGAGAGAGCCTAGCTTTTCAAACTTTTGCTTCCAGTTAATTCAATTAAATCTTTATTATGCACCTCTAAAAAAAAGACATTGGGGAGATATACTTACCAAAAAAAACTAAGAGGAAATTCTGTGGAAAGAAGGGATTATACATTTTTTTTAATATTGTTTTGTCAGGATGATGGGGTTAAGTGACTTGCTCAAAGTCACACATTTAGGTAATTATTAAGTGTCTGAGATAAGATTTGACCTCAGGTCCTCCAGACTCCAGGGCTGGAGGGCATATCCACTGTGCCATCTATCTGCTTCCATTCCATGGTACTATACATTTTAAGAATAACTACCTCCTCAG
This sequence comes from Macrotis lagotis, assembly GCF_037893015.1. Lineage (NCBI taxonomy): Eukaryota > Metazoa > Chordata > Mammalia > Peramelemorphia > Peramelidae > Macrotis > Macrotis lagotis. Next base: position 384,912,634 of record NC_133666.1, read on the forward strand.
AATTTAGCCTTGCAGCATTGATAGCCCAGTTAGTATCTGTTTAGTACAATTACTCAATTGTAAATGCATTCTCAGAATTTACTTTTTGGGTAGCCTTTTCAAACCCTTCCATCTCTATGAAATTATTTCATTATAGATTATACTCCACTTTCACTTTCACAGTAGGCGAAATTCAGACTTCAGCTATGCCATAGACTTTTGTTTCAATGAAAAAAAACTCAGGAAGCATGTAGTATAAAGGAAAGAACACTGAATTTGAATGCAGAAGTTGTTATTTAGTTGAGTCTGACTCTTTATGATCCCATTTGGGGTTTTCTTGGCAAAGATACTAGAGTGGGTTGCCATTTCCTAAACTTCATTTTGTTAGATAAGAAACTGAAGTGAAGCAACTTGCCCAGAGTCACACATCTAGTAAGTAAATGGGCACATGAAAGTTGGAAAATGTTGAATAACAACAGCAAGAACATGAGGTGGGTTGGATAGTACCCATTTTTCAGATGAGGCAACTGAACCTCAGAGATATTGTCTTAAAGTAATAGGACTAGCAAATCACCAAATTGTAGAAAAGGAACCACAGGAAAATTCACATAGCAACCTATGCAGGGGAAATGATAAACTGCAGAAAAGGGCATTTGTTAGATACTATGGAGGATATATATTTAAGTGAAAATACATCTTTGTTGTTCAGGAGGGGAGTGTTTCTGACTTCAGGCCTGGCACTCTTTCCATTGAGCCCTTTAGCTGCCTTATACTGCAAATACATATTTAGGTGGAAAGGAATTAGATGGCTTCAATGATCACATAATTAGAGTGATCAGTCAGTCAATAAACTATTATAATCAAGATATTATGGTAAAATCAGGAGGAAGAAATTCTTGACTTTGTGTCCCTATTTGCTGCACCAGGTCTTTTTTTTTAAATGCAATGGGGTTATTATTTAAGACAAAGGGGTTAAGTGACTTGTCCAAGGTCTCACAGTTAAGCAATTATTAAGTGTTTGAGGTCACATTTGAACTCAGGTCTTTCAGACTCAAAGGCTAGTACTCTGTTCACTACACCATCTAGTTGCTCCCTGCACCAGATCTTTAGGTTATTCTAGAGGGGGGTAGCTGCTTAGTTGATGGGTTGAAAAGAAGAGGACTTTCTAGTTGGTGTGAAAAAAAAGCCTTAGGACTAATGGCCATAATTAACCCATAAAAACTACAACATTAGATTAAAAGTAGCTATGAGTGTGCACCTTTTGTTCCCTTCACATCCATTCCCCATGTCAGGAGCTTAAGACATCTTGGGCTGAGAGAGGAGATGCTGTCCCAGATTTTCCTTTTCTTTAATTGCAAGGATGGCTGAAAAGGGGAAGCTAGTGATTGCAATTCTGTTGGGGTGGTGGGGATGTTTAAGAACATCTGGAGGAGCAGTACAATGGATAGAATATGGGCCCCTGGAGCTCAAATTTGACCTCAAATACTTGATACTTATTAGCTGTGTGACATTGGGCAAATCCCTTAACTCATTTCTCCACCAAAAAAAAAAAGAACATGTGGAAGTAGCCTCAGGTGTGTATCTTGGAGATTAAGAAACTAGCTTGGGAGCAAGTTATTGTGAGTGTGGACCATGGCAATATGAAAGCACTTTTGAGTATTTCATATGAGAGAAGAGGGAGTGGTTTGAGAGGAGCATCCAGGTTGTATAGTTTGGAGTAATAAATTAAGTCATGATCTACATCTCTGCAAGACTCACTGTGCAATACTCTATTCATAGACTATGAAAACCCCACAATTCCAATGGGAAAATAATTATTATTAATAAAAAGTGAAAATAGCAAGTGAGAATCAAATAGTAAAACCATGATACGATAATAAGAAAGTTGGAGTTGAAATAAGAGGACCCATGTTTGAATCTCATCTCTACTATTGAATACTTCTGGGAAATTAAGCAGCCTAAGTCTGTTTTCTTATTTGTAAAATGAAGTCTAGATCAGTGGTACCAAATTCAAAAAGAAGCAGGGACCCCTAAGCCATACCTAAGGGTCCCTCTGGGTAGCATATTGGTTTAGAAAACCACATATTATCATTATCTATGTTTTATTTAATTCTTAGGTATTTTGTTAAATAATTCTTACGTTTGGATCTTTGCTTGGAGTATTTCAGAGTATTTGACACTTCTAGTCTAGATGACTCCTCTTTTAGATTCAAATCTTAATCTTAAAGCCCTTCTAAATTCCAAGGAAATTATTATATAATCTCCCCTCCCACCATACCTTCTCCTTCAGATATCCAGTTTATTGAGAGGATAAAGTCACTTCAGAATTCACAGTCCAGTAAGAGAAACTTAGAGTTCAAGTCTTCTCCATTCATTTCACATTGATTGTCAGAAAACCTCTTGGGGCATCTTAGAGAACTGCTGAAGGAGCTTTTTTACTCAGCTGAGAGATTATAAAGGTTTAGTTAGGAATTTTAGGGTCAAGGTGGGGGCCTTTTATTTTTCCTAGGCTGCAACCTGGGACACAACTCCAGACTGCTCACAGTGACTACTGTCCATATTGTCAGATATAACCAGAGTATTCACTGCTACTGTGACAACCTGGAAATATAGTCCAGGCATTTTCTTCCAATGAATGATGCTTTCTAGGTCCCAAGCATCATGGGAATTAAAGTCCTGAGGACTCTCCTCCTTTGTCATGTACATTTCTCTAGTGAGGAATGAGCCCTGATGATAAATTATAACATTAGATTCTGCCCAGACATTGTATACAAGCCCATGAGCATCTTGACTTCTATCATAGTTTTTCTTTCAAGATTTTCCCTTGAGATGGGAAGGTACTTGGGTTGCCTGTTCATGACTTCTTTCCTCCTTTATATATTGCCTTTGATATTAGGTTAAGTGGGAGGAAAAAGGAAAAAAAAATCACTGTGCAAAACAAGGACAAGATTCAAAATATTCCTGTTTTCTAAGTCCTTACAAATGAAATCAGAATTTTTGTATTTAAAAAAAAATGAAAGGAAAAGTACCAAGAATACATGCTCAAAAAAAAACCTTTCAATGATTCTATACGCTTTATAGTGATAGGAGATAAGAGTCCAGTGATCTCCTCAAGATACGGAATTCCCAGGTGAAGAAACTCTCTCTTGCAATATAAATCTTGTTTTCTCTATTGCCTACAGGCTTTTACTTGAGATTCTGACTTAAGTGACTTGTCTAAGATTTCATAGCCAGAATGTATCAGAGGTGAGACTTGAATATGAGGTTTTTCTGGCTTTGAGTTCAATCTTCCTATCTACTATATCCCACTGTCTTCAAATTCTAAACTCCACAACATAGAATTCAAGTCTTTCCACAAAATGGAAAGTCCTATCTCTTTATCCCTCCCACTCCCTGATCCAGTATTTCCTAATATTTATTCCATACTGCTACCATAGTAGACTGTATCCCAGTCTCAAGTTATCATCCTTCCATGTTTTTCCCTGTTCTTTTCTGTTGATTGAAATGATCCCCTTGCTTAAAGATTCAGCTTGTTTATCTTCCTTCTCTAATTCCTCTTCCTTCAAGGATGAGATCAGGTCCTCCTCTGAAACTATTCAGCATAGAGTTTGTGCCTCTCTGGTGGTTTTTGAACTAAGATCTTCACTCATCTCTTTTATAACTCACATTAAATTGTAAATTTTGTGAAAGCAAAGGAATAATACATGGAAATATTTTTTATATAGCCTCAATAAATAGTTGCTGATTAAAATCAACAGCAGATTAGAAAATTGAAGTTCAGTGTAGAGTCTTAGGACTGTGTTTGTGTGTGTGTGTGTGTTTTCATACTGCAAGATGCTGTAAGGGCCATTTGAAAATATAGTAAGTGGAAAGATTAGTAATATTTCTGCTTGCAATAGGAAAATTTATTTAGAGAAAAAGACATTGATTCAGATTTCTCTGGAAATCTTATTTAAGATTCATAAGCCATCCACTACCTTCTACCTAGTTGTCATACATACATACATACATATATATATATATATATATATATATATATATATATATACATTAATATATGTAAAATGCCCCTTCTAAATACTGAAAAGGCAAACAAAATCATTTTTTAAGCATAATACTGAGAGGCAGGAAGATATATTGAAGCAACAATAGGCCAGTCAGGAAGATCTGCCTCTGAAGCATATTGTCTAAGTGACCCTGCAAGTCTTACTGCTTTAGTCAACTTTCTGAGTAAGACTTTGTAGGATCTCTATTGGTAGAGAAAGCTTCCTTCCTGGAATCCCTATACCAATAAAATCTCAGGACTGGACCAAAAAACCAAACTTAAACCTCAAACCAGGGAAATAAAAAAATGAATAGAAAGATCTACCTCATGAGAAGTTAGGTAAATGGGGTCTTGTGAGTCACATGAAGCAATTTCTTATGTGGTCAGCACTTATCAACTACCTGGTCAATGTTCTTTAATATTACATAATAAAAAGAGAATAAAACTTGGAACTATCACCAACTCTTTACCGGATTTGTGGTTGTGATTAAATCACTTAAATTCTCACAGACTCAATTTCTTCATTTGTGTGTAATCTGTGGCCCTGGGATTATTTAGACTAGAATGTAGCATAGGAAATATTAGGCAAAGAAGATGTTATACTAATGAATAATTAATGTGTTCCCTCAGTGCTTACCATGTCAAATAGTTAATCTATTTCTAGTGTTTATTGAGTATGACTTCCATCCCATTGTTTTTTAGATAACTTCCACAGTTATCTAGGCAGAAGCCACCTGGACTGGCACATTAAAGCATCTTACCAATGGAGGATACTGGGCTCTCATCCCATATATCTTGTCATCAAGGGCTGGTGCCTCAAAAAAGTTGTTCCACTAAAGGGGGAAGCTGGGGCACATAGATCCACTGAAATAACAGGGACCGCTCTAACTCTTCCCCAGCTCCTCTCATCATGAGCACCTTGCCTTGCTTTCCTTTAAAAATTCTTACCTTTCTCTCTGCCTTAACCCCTAAGGATCAGCTCAGTTGTAATAATTTGCAATTGTATTGCTTTCTTTATTTTGCTAAATTCCCCTAAGAAATATCGCCTGTATTACTGCTAAATTTCTTTGCTTCTTTATCCACAGTAATATGAAATAAACTTTTTATGTCTTTATTACCTCACAGTCAAGAGTTGTGCATTCATTCACTTTTGTCCAACCCTTGCAGTTTGAATCACCATTATCAAGATCTTATCCTAGGGGCAATCGTTATCTCTATAGAACCACTTTGCCCTTGATCAGAGTTTACTCTGGCAAACTTTAGAATGTTTTCTGTCTAGGTTTCCACAATAGCAGGCTAAATGTATATCTAGCTCCCATATCTAAAATAATATATGAAGCTGTCTGTTATAGTACAATTTCATTCCATAGAAAAGTGTAACATATAAAGGATTCAGATGAGTTGATAAAATACAAAAAACACAAAGGAATAATTGTAGCTCACAAGTAATTAGATCAATTCTTCCAGTCTTCTGGTTCCCATTTTTCCATAGCTTCCTGTATGGTATCTATTTTCCTATAGATTTGAGCTGTGCTGTGCTGTGAACTCTTTCATAATGAATATATTTTTAGATGAGGAATTCCCTTCCCATTAAATCTACTGATTCAAATAACTCAGGACAATAAAAGAGAGCAAGTTCCAGGTCTTTTACCACCTTTTATCATGGCTTCTCACTTTCAATTCATCTATGGGGATTGATTTTTCATATTTCCATTTTTAAAATAATATTTTATTTTCCCAAAATTACAAGTAAAAACAATTTTTAACATTTGTTTTTGAAAAAATTTTGCGTTCCAAATTCTTTCTCTACTATCCCTCTCCTCTCCTTGAGATGATAAACAGTTTGACAGAGGACAAATAAATTTGTACATATATATATGCAATTACACAAAACATATTTCCATATTAGTCATGTTGTGAATGAAAACACAGATCAAAAACCCCACAAAAATAAAGTGAAATATAGTATGCTTTGATTTGCATTTAGACTACATCACTTTTTTCTCTGGAGGTGGATAACATTTTTCATCACAAGTTCTTTTCTTGGGTCGTTATATTTCTGAGAACAACTAAACCATTCACAGTTGATCATTATACAATATTACTGTTACTATGTACAGTGTTCTCCTGATTCTACTTGCTTCATTTTGCTTCTGTTCATATAAGTCCTTCCAGGTTTTTCTGAAATCATCCTGCTCTTCACTTTTTGTAGTACAAAAGTCTTCCATTCTATCATATATCACAATTATTCAGTCATTCCCAGTTGATAGACATTCCCTCAATTTCCAGTTCTTTGCCACCACAAAAGAGCTGCTATAAATGATTTTCTTACTTCTTATTTTCTTAGTATTCTCAATTTTTACTAAGAGGAATGCTGTTCAGAAAATTGTCATTCTTTTGAAAGAAGGCTGTATTTCAGAACTCTTGAATTTGGAATTATGAACTTGGGCTAATACTGACCAAGAAAACTCTCCTTTTTCTCTAAAAGACTAAATTCTGGAACTACAATGAAAAATGCTTCCCAATCCCAGATGAAGACTTCTTTGATAAAATGTAAGTTTATCAAGGGCAGGTACTGTTTAATTTTTGTCTGTATCCCAGTACTTAGTAGAGTATACTAGTATATATCATAGGCACTTAATAAATGCTTATCAGTTGATTAGTTGATTTTCTAGGCAAATAAAATAGGATGACTCCTGAAATAAGACTTTGTCCTCTCAGGAGTTCCAGTCAATCAATTTATATTTGGGGCAAACTCATCAGTGAAACTCATCATCCAGGAGAAACCAAGGGGGCAGTTCAAAGCTAACTAATTCATCCTTGTTTACTTTGCTGGAAGAATTACACACACACACACACACACACACACACACACACACACACACACACAAAATGATTTGAGAATAAATGGTTCTGGAAAAAAGCTTCTTATAGAGGATTCTTCTTGTAAGCCTGGGACAAACATTTCACAATAAATAATGTGAAAGCAAGGTTTAATTGGAGCATCATTTTGGAAAATAAAACTAAAAATTATAGTAATAAGTTTATATTACTTTACATTTTTGTTTTTTCCAAGTTTTTAAAAATTAATGTCTCTCCCAGTCTTTCCCTTCCCATTAAGCATAATTTTAAAAATCCTTTAATACACACACACACACACACACACACACACACACACACACACACACACACAGCTCAGGAAAACAATTTCACACATTATCTAGGTAGGAAATCTATACCTATTTATGAATTTTAAATTCCTCACTTCTATCAGGAGATAAGTCATAATTTTCATCTTCATCTGTTTTTTTTAAATTTAAGGCAATAGGGTTAAGTGACTTGCCCAAGGTCACACAGCAAGGCAATTATTGTATGTATGAGGCAGGATTTGAGCTCAGGTCTTCCTAACTTCAGAGCTGGTGCTCTATCCACTACACCCACCCACCCCCAATCTTTATTTGTTTTACTTGTGCTTTATCATTGGATTGGTCAGAGTTCTAAAATCTTTCAAAGTTGTTTTTCTCTAAAATATTATCATTATATAAATTATTCTTCTAGTTCTGTTCACTTCACTCTCAGTTCATAAAAATCTTCCCATTTTCCTCTGAAATTGTCCATTTAATAATTTCTCATGACACCTTATGCTATATGACACCTTATACTATAATTTAGGATTGCCTAACAGGAAGTATATTCTGAGTTTCTAAGTTTTGGCTAGCAGGGAAAATGCTGCTATGTTTTTGTACATATAAATCTTTTACCTCTTTTCCTTTATTTGAGGTATAGACTTAGTAGTGGTATTGCTGGTCAGAGAGTATATGCAAATACACTTTCTGGGCAGAACTCTAAATTGCCTTCCAGAATGGCTGGACACTAATTATTAGTATCTGGTAACATGTTATAAAGTACTCCCCTCATAAAACTCCTGTGATATAATGGAAGGGATATAGTGAAAGATTATGTTGTGTTTTTTTTTAATGGAGATACTGAGGTACAAACCTAGAACATAGTAGGTGCTTAATAAATGCCTATTGATTGATTAATTGAAACAACCTAAGGGTCTTCTGATTCCAAGTCTTGACTTGGTGCTGTGTTTCTTCCTATCTTTATTTCATTTTTTTTGCAAGGCAATGGTCACACAACTAAATAGATATTAAGTATCTGAGACTGGGTTTAAACTGAGATTCTTCTGACTCCAGGACCAGTGCTCCATCCACTGTACCATTTAGCTGCCCCTAAGTCTAGAATTTTTTCTAGTAACTTTTGAAATGCCATTATTTAGCATATAGAAACCTGAAAAGCCAGAGAGAATTTTAACAAACAGGTTAGAGGACGCAATACTCAGACATGAACATTTCACATTGTGATTTCCCTTTTCATATATTAGTTATCACAACTCTTCAATAACACTAGGTATAGGTATCAATTTTTTTTTCTAAGAGCCTTCTCAATATGACTCTAGCTAATCAGTCAAAACTAAGCTTAAGATTATCTAGTCTCAAAATAAGGATAAAAATCAATTTTCTAAAAGTAGATGGCCAATTGTTCTGTAGGACTTTTTTTTTGGTTGTGGTTGTTCTTGATATGGTGTTTTATGAAGGAATTACTCCATCGTGTGGCCAAACCAAAGAATCGTAGTATTCTATCCAACAAGGTAATGCTAAGAAAATGTTATACGGAGTCAGATATAGACACTATAACTCTGCAGCTGGGAAGTGAATCTTGTAGGATGCCATCTGGCCAACCAATTTGGCCAGGGTAGTGAGTGACTGTGTAAATAAATTGGTTATTATGAAAAAAGATTGCTTCTTTTCTCCATATAAAAATCTCTAAAAATTAGAGAAGTCATGTGTACAAAATATTAGAAATATTTTGAACTCTATAATTCCTAGAAGTAGAGCATTCTAGGAAAAGGACATGGTTCACTGTTGAAACATAAAGGATGGAAATTCATGCATAATTTGGGATCTGACCAGAGGACTTTCAACTGGAAACCACCAACTATATCTTGTATGGAAAGAGATTTGCATCTAGGTTGTGACAAAATAATGGTTTGACTAAATCTTTGGATTTACATTGGTACTAGTCTAGCCTTGATTTTGACAGAGGTACCTTTTGTACTAAGAGTAACCTCTAAGTTATTCCTTATGAAGGCATTGCAGAGACCAAGTCTGAAGTCAGAGTGACTGTCAAAAGAAGTTTATATTTTTAGATAACATCTATTAGAGCTTCCCATTCCATGGAAGTTTGGTTTTAGATTCCCAATACTATGTATAATAAGGCAAATAGTTTTAAGATTTATTTTGTTGTTTGGTAACAAATAAGCATAATAAAACTTTCTATTGTCTTTGAACTCTTTGGAGTATACATCTAATAGTGTGATTTATGGATCAAAGGATATGCACAGTTTAGTGACTTTTGGGGTATAGTTCCAAATGGCTTTCCAGAATTGCAAGAATATTTTTTCAGCCTCTAAACAATTGTCACTTTCATTTTTTGTCATCTTTCCCAATGTGGTATGTATGGTAGAATCTCAGGACTGTTTTAATTGCATTTCTTTAATAATTAGTGGTTTAGAACACTTTTCACATAGTAATTGACATCTAGAGTTTCTTGTCTGAGAAATAACTGGTCATTTATCTATTGGGGGAATAACTGTCAAACATATACTTACATCAATTATATATATATATATATATATGTATAACTTGGCTATCAAATCTTTATCAGAGAAACTTGCAGCAAAGATTTTTCCACCAACCCAGTTATCTGTTTCTGTTCTAATTTTTAAAATTACATTTTTTTATTTTTCAATTGCCAAACACTTTCTCTCCCTCCTCTTCCACTGAAAAAAAAAGAAAGGGAGTATATACGCAAGAACAAAGGGAGGGAAGATAGGAAGAAATACATCACCATAGTAAAGCAAAACTAAATTCTCACATTGGTGACATTCAAAAGTATGTTTGTCTTTCTGCATAGATTATCTCAGCCCTTCTGGAATCATTGCATTGAGCAGAGTTTTTAAGTCTTTCAGAACTGTTCATCTTTGCAATTTTGATGTTATAGCATAAATTTTTCTGGTTCTGGTTTCTGGTTCATTTCACTTTGTAATACTTCATACAATTTTTTTCCAGGTCTCTCTGAAAACTGTCTTTTAAAAAAATTTCCTACAGCACAATAGAATTCTATTACATTCATATATTTTAATTTGGTCAGACATTTCCCAACTGATGAGAAACTCTTTAGTTTCTAGTTCTTTTCACTACAAAAAAAACTACTAGAAATATTTTTGCACATATTTTATTTCTCTTTTTTATACTAATTTCTTTGTGATATAGGCAGGTCTAGTAGTGATATCTCTGGGCCATAGGGTATGCACAGTTTATTAATTTAGGGTTAAAATTATAAATTGCTTTCCAGAGGTCCTCAACTGATTCACAGCTCTACTGTCAGTGCATCAATGTGTCTGTTTTCCTGCAGCCTCTTTACTGTTAATCATTTTCCTTTTTTTTGGTCAACTTTGCCAATATGAGAGCTGCGGTATAGAACCTTCAAGTAGATTTAATTTGCATTTTTCTAATTGTAGTGATTTGGAGGATTTTTTTTTTATGTCTCATATGAAATCCATTCTTCCCTTGCAAAGTGCCTTTAGGTTGATTTTCCTACAGTACTGGCCTGACCATGGCATCCATCCCCACTTCAGTGAACTCCAAAGGACACTTTACCTTTAGGATCAAGTGTCAGCTCCTCCTTGGCTTCTAAAGTTCTTCATCACCTGGTCCATTTCTACCTCTCCAGTGCTCCTACTATTTATTCCCTTGCCATATTCTACAATTCAACTCCTATAGATTATTTACTATTCTTTGAATACTTCATCTCCTCTTCTTGTCTATGTCATGCTTGGAATAGTCTGCCCCCTCCTTTCTCCTTTCTTCCTCTTAGTTTCTCAAGTTTCCTTCAAAACTCAGCTAAAATCCTATCTTCTGGAGGAGGTTTTTCAGTCAGTAGATCAAAAGCAATCAAGCACTTAATATGAGCCAAACACTGGCATAGCCGCTTATACCTTATCTCCATCTGCTCTTTTTATGACTTATATGTATACTCCACTTTGCATCTGCTGTTCTGCCTGGTTTCAGATCCTCAGAACAAGATACTACCTGGTGTTCTGCATAGCCTGCCTCTATCTTTTTTTCCCTACCTCCTGTTGTGTGTTGTTTCTCCTTTTAGATTGTAAATTCCTAGAGATCAGGAACTTTCTTTTTAATAACTGCATCCCTAATTCTTAGAACAGTCTTCCACATAGTAGGTGCTTCATAAATGTTTATCAGATTAGATTAGATTGCAATATTGTTTCCCTCATTACAGCATGGGTTCTTTGATGGTAAGGATTTTTCCCCCCTTTCTTTATATCCCTAAAACTCAGCACTGAACTTGTCATAGAGTAAGGGCTAAATATATGCATTTGACTGAGATGGTATCTTAATCCATATCCATATATATATATATATATATGTATATATATATATATATATATGAATGAATGGCAAAGCATTTATTATGTGCCAAGAATATTTTTATATCTTTATCTATAAATATATCATCTATCAACATACAGTTCTTCAATTAAGTATTTATTAGCTACCTATGACTTATTAAGCACTGGGTTAAGCACCAGGGATACAAATACACACATACATACAATTCACACAATACATAAATAGATATACTATGTAGCATATATACATACATTTATGAAAAATAAGGAAATGCATATAGAGAAAACAAAAATATAAATAATACATTTAAAAGTGATCATGATGTGAAGTTGGATAAGAGCTTATAGAGACTGTATATTTGTGTTATATATTTATTACAAGTAAATGTCAAATGCATGCATGCATATACACTTAAGCATGTATATGTCCATATACACACCCATATACAATACTAATGGACAAGCTCTATTTAGAGGTTCTCTATCTTATTTTACAACATAATCTGTACCAAATACATTCTTAATATTCTGTGGTTGGACCAAACATTTAAGTGGTTATGGTTCCTTTTATAGTTTTCTGAAGTGTCCCAGGGCTTGATAAAATGAGCACAGTATGGTGCACAGACAGGAGCATCTGTGGGATCTCACCATAGGGACTCCCTTTTCTACACAGATGCAGTGCTGGACCTTTTCCGTGACGGTGATAAACACCTTCGGTGAACATATGTCCCACTGTTCTAAAGTTGTCTCTGTGTTTACAACTTTCAGAATATCTTGTATGATTTTTGATATAGTTATGGGAGCAATTTTGTTGGAGAAGAGCTTTTAAAGAGGTGTTTTTCTCTACTAAAAGTCAAATGCTTAATGTACAGAGAGATAAAAATGGTACAATTCTTAGCACCATCTGCCTCTTTTTAATGCCTCCCTGTCATCGACACTGCAGAAGCAAAAGGTGTAATACATTTTAGAAATGTTTCCACTTAAAAATGACAATTTAAAAAAAAGTACATTCAAGCTTAAAGTGAATCACTTAAGTGGTAAACCCTTAACTTCAAATTATCAGTAGATATTCAGAATTGTGCGTAACTTCCAGAAATACTGTCAGAAATGACAGAAGATTGATCATCTTTAACTGAAATAACAATTAGAAATTTTGCACCATCTTAAACTCATGCGAAGTAGAAGTTTGTGATGAAGATGAAATGATATTTCAAAGTTAAATGTTGGAAAGTATCTATTGCAAAGCTTTGACACATGATATATTCACCAGAAATTAGAAAGTTAGGAAAGGGATTCAGTTCCTTGTGGAAAATGACAAATTAACTTTGAACACATTGAGTTGGAAATGCTAAAAGGAGATCTTCCTATGGGTTTGCAATTTAATTGAAGAGTTAGGTCTGAGGAATGCTGATTTGAGAATCATCAAGACAAGGGTTGTAGTTGAACCTATTAAAGTATCATTGTATTAGAGCATAGTATATGTTTAGATGATGAGACCTGAGTTTTGGGATATTCACAACTAAATGGCTTTTAGCTCTTACACTTATCTCTAAGAATGGAGATTCTTTTCTCTCCCTAATGTTAGTTTTAAGTCAGTTAAGTCATTTTAATGCTAATGAATTGAATTGTTTGTGTTAGAGCCAAGAGAAATGGAAATAAGTTTAGATTGTACTCTTTTGGTTGGTATGAGAATTGGACCTTGAAGGTAGAACATCCTTCCCACTATGATGCAGACTAAACTTTGAAAAAAAAAAAAGGAGGAATGAGAACATGTTAGAGGACACCATCCTGTTCTCCTTTAAGGTCACCATACCAAAATTTTCAACCCAATTGGTGACTCTTAAGTGTCTCCAGGTCATTCTTCCTTTCTCAGAATGTTCATTAGCTGACTTTCTTTCTCTCTTCTTTAGCTCCTAGGCAATTTCAATATCCATCTTGATTCTCCTTCAAATTTCCTAACTCATAATTCCTTATTCTCATGATTCCTAAATCTCATGATTATTTTTTTACTTTACTTCAGCCACATATAGGAATGGTTATCCTCAAGTGGTATACTTCCTGAAAGAAAACTATGACATTCTTTTAACAGATCATAACTTTCTGTTATTCCATTTCTTCCTATGCCTTGCCCCTCCTAAACCTATTCTCTGACCCCCAGTACCTCTTAGATCATTTCCCCTCCCCTGGTTTCACTTTTTTCCCTCTTCTATATTGACTCCATAGTTAGCCAATTCAAAAATACACTATTTACCAATCTCTAATCCCTTTGCCTTCTTGTCTTTTTGCAGTCAGCTATTGCCAGGTTTTAGTCCTAGTCCTTTGAAATTATGTACTACAGAATATGGCATGGATGGGTAGGGAGAAATTCATACAACCATGTCAATTTGGTACAATATAAAGTCATGCTATTCATTTCTTCCTCTCCCCTCTCTTTTACCTGAGGATCTTGCCTCTTATTTAACTAAGAAAATTGAGTCTATTCAACATGAACTCCTCTTCTCCCTTTCTCTTCACCCCTTTACTTGATATCATTTCCATTCACTTCTCTTTTTTAACAGTTTCTGACAATGAGTTGGCCCTCTCTTGGCAAAACCAACCCTTCTTTTCCAGTAGATTACTATTTTCTCTCTCTCTCTCTCTCTCTCTCTCTCTCTCTCTCTCTCTCTCTCTCTCTCTCTCTCTCCACTTCCCCTGCAATCTCTATATCTATGTTACCCACTGTTTCCTTCCCTAATACTTTCATACATGCAAATCTCCACATATCAAACTTAGAAAAAGTTGACTTGATTTGCTCTCCATTCCTTCTCATTTCATTCTTTTCTCAACCCTTTTCTTTCTGCTTTCCAGTATTATTGAAACTGCTTCCTACAAAATTATCAAAGAGCTCTTAATTGTCAAATCTGATGGGTTTTTTTTTTAGTCTTTACACTTCTTGACCTGTGTATTGCATTTAACACTATTGACCACCTAGATACTTCCTCCTCTCTGGATTTTCATGATAAATTCTTTTGGTTCTCCCTCTACCTGTTTCTTTCTACCTGTATTCTTTCTCAGTTTCCTTTGATAACCTTGTGATTTATCATCCACATCATACCTTCTAATTGTGGGTATTCTCCAAGACTTTGTCCTAGGTTCTCTCCTCTGTCTGCACACACTCTTTCTGTGACCACATCAATTTTCATTGTTTTAATGATCATCTTTATATTTAAGAATCAATAAATGAAATAAATATCCACATTTAGCCCTAGCCTTTATCTTGAGTTCCAATCTCGAATCATAATTTGTCTATTGGATATTTCAAAATGGATGTCAAGAGAAATATCAAATATAATGTATTCAAAATAAAACTAATTCACCTCCCCCATGAATTGATACCTTTTCAGACTTTCCTATTTCTACTAAAGATACTATCATTCTTCCTACTTATATAGTACATAGCCTTTGTATTATTCCCAGTTCCTCTTTCTCCCTCATCCTGCATATTTTATCTGGCACCAAAGTTTGCCATTTCTATTTTCTTTTTTCATCATATAAATATTTTGTTTTCTAAATATATACAATGGTAGTTCTATCAATCATTTTTGCAAGGTTTTTGAATTTTTCATTTGAAAATATATGATTTGAATTTGTCTCTAGTTCCTTTGCCAGTATCAGAACCATTCCATAGACTTTATCTTCATTTGATTTCCTGGACAGATGCATTACTGTGACATATTGTATCTTCTCCTTTGTACATATATCCATGAAAAGTCATTAAAAGTCATCTTGGGTCTAGAACTAGCCTATTCTCCTAGACCAGGTAGATAGGAAAACTTGTACCCTTTATGTAGGATATTCTTCTGTTCTCTGATTGGAAACTGAAATCTAGGGAAGTCTTTTAGGGAAATAAACACTCCATTCATATTTAACTGCAATTCAGGAATGCTGACATTCATAGTATCTGTATTTCTTCTCCTTAACTGTAAGTATTTTCCTTGTCTGACTTTGGCAAAAATTCCTTTTCTATTAATACTGCCATAGTGGTGTTGGAATAGAGGAAGGTAAAGTCCAACATGGAACTAATTACTAATGGAGCTAAGAATGAATTTTAGACTTTGTGTACTGTGTATGTCATTAGGCTATGTAATTCATAAAAACCTGTTACAATATAGAAGCAGTTAAATCTCTTAGATGGGTCATAGGTTTATGTCTGGGAATGGTTAAACATGTCATTTTGCATTTTATTCTGGCACATTAAAAATCAAGACACTTTAATTTTAATTATAGGCATATCACTAGATTTTTTCATAACTGGACTTTCAGGTCTGGAATAGGCTTTAGAGATCATCTAGTCCAACTTTATAGATGAAGAAATGGGGGCCCAGAGAAGTTAATTTGCCTAAAAAAAACCTATTTCCCTAGATAGTAGGAGAGTAGAGCACAGATCTCCTGATCCTTTACTCATGACTTTCATAGACTCAGAATACCAAAGTTGGAAGAGACTTCAATCATTACTCCAATATCCTTTCTTGACCCTAAATTTTATTGACATAGGGAAAAAGGATGTTTGCTGGAACAGATCAATAACTTCTACCATTTATAATCTTAGTTTTTTCTACAATATGAAAGAATGAATAAAAAAGTGCTTAGTATGTGTAAGGCACTGGGAATGTAAAAAGAAAAGGAAGTCAGTTTCTGTTCTTGAGGCACTCACATTCTACAGGAAGAATAACTAACATCTATGAAGTACTTCAGCTGTAAGTCAGAGGGAAATGTCCCTTAGTCCATAGTGTGCAGTAGCAAAGCAGATGGGAACACCTCTTCTTTAACATCATTTCTATTGACAAAATCATATTAGTTTCTGATGATGAACCATTTGATAGTGTCAAAGATTCTGATGACAAAACTCTTTCAATAGATGTGGCTATAGCACCTATACAGAAATGATCAGATTGCACCTCCACATTCCACAAGGGTTTCTGCCCAGGGTGATGGCCTGAGAGCATTGTTATTTCCAAGGTATTGGAATTCAAGATCTTGGATCATCTCTATTGAGACTATGAGAGGAGATGGTAGTCAAGATAGTGGTTTGACTTGCATGACACCTACTATTTCCTCTCTGTTGTTGCTTTAGTTAGGCTGGCTTGCCTTCTCCAGATGATGGCTGTGAGGTCTAGGCAGGAAGTAGAATCAGTGGTTTGGAGTGAAGGGGATGCTACCACTCATAACTCTTGTGCCTGTTGGTGACAGTTGTTCAGAAGTTGTTATTTGTGAGGGAAAAGGTGGACCCCTTCATTCAAAAGATTTCTTTCCCCTATGATAGCTGCAGGGGCTGACAAAGGAGGTCTTGTTGTTTGGGGGTCACTGCTCTTCACGGGGCTCATGGGATGTATCCTGGCCTGGAGTCTAAAGAGATAATGGTGGTCATAATTATTATTGTGGTGGTTCAATATACCCAATAATGTTGTCTTCTATCTCTCAGGGTTTCCTCTGCTTCAAGTAGCCAGTTTGTTTGCCTTGTAGTTAGTGGTGATAGGGGTGACCTCTTTTCCACAGGATTTACTACCCCAGATAATGACTGCATTCATCTGAGGAATAGTTAAACAAATGACCCTAAAGTCTCTGCTTGTTCAGGGAACTCACTCCTGTCTGAGGCAACATGCTCCATTTTTGCATAGTTCCAGATGTTAAGAAAGCTATGCTTACACTGAAGTGGAATCTACCCTCTGATTAATTCTAGTTCTAACCTTTCAGTTCAAGCACAATATAGTTAATTTTTTAATATGATAATTAATAGAAAATTTGAAGATGGAATTCGTGGCCTTTCTAAGTCTCTTCTTTTCTAGGCCAACCATTCACAACAATAGTGGCTAATGCATAGTGGATTGAGTGCTATGACCTGAGTCAAAATGATCTGAGTATGAATTTTGCCTCAGTCACTTATTAGTTATGTATCTTTGAGCAAGTCATTAACCTTTCTTACATTTGGCTTCCTCATCTATAAACTGGTGATAAAAATAGAACTGTCTCACAGGGTTGTTGTAGGGATCAAATGAGATCATGTACATAAAACACTTAGCAAGTCTCAAATCATTACATAAATGTTAGCTCTTATTATTTATATGGTGTTGACATCCTCATATGTCATGGTTTTAAGATATCTCAATCTCCTGATTATTCTCAGGGCACACTTTGGCTTGCCAGTGTGGCAAGTGGCAATCAGAACTAAAATTTCAAATTTGATTTGACTTGTTTTGAACTTCATTTTTTCAGCTCTAATATTATTTGGAGTCTCCAAGGTCCTACTTGACATTTGTTCATTCACTCCTAAGAAATATTATATTCTCTGCTGATTTTCTCCCTCTTATTTTCCTGCATTTCATCCCTTCAGCGCCCTAGGCTTGACTAGCACATATGACCTTAATGATTCCTTATACCATTTTGAATTTTAATTGCTGAGGAATGAAGACAGCATTCTACATTTTTGTCTCCTAGCCCATTAGTTACTCAAATGGTAGAGATTTCAGGATAAAAAGGAGAGGGAAGGCACCCCATGCAATACTGGCAGATGGACAAGGTATTTGAGACCTGCCATGGCCTTGGGTTTGTGCAAATCACATCATTTCAGAGTTTACCAAATCATAAAAAGAGGTGGGAGATATCTCTTGAACAAAGGGAAGAGATCTCTTGAGTTTCACCCTCACCTGGTGATGGATCATGTAATAATCCTGTGAGACAATCACGGGGAGTGGGTTTTAATTCTTCCAGAATCTCTGATTTTCACTGTGTGGGCACAAGTAACACCACTGAAGACTACAAAGCTTCAGTTATTTAATCTTTTAAAACTGATGCTACTGAGAAATTCATCACCCTATGGTCATCTTGGTGACAGAACTCTGTACTTAAATGAGTCTGAGATGAAAGTGTCTCCAGATCCACACTCCCTTTCCATCTTGGTCACCCCTGCTGAAGCTTACACTGCATTAGTCTGTGTCCCTTTGAGCATCCAAAGCTAGATGTATACTGAAATGGGGTATCAGAAGACTTCAGAAAAAGGAGGTGGGGGATTAAAGAATGCACAAATATCATACAGTACTGCTCCTCCTTACCATGCATCATTTTTATACAGATGAATCAGACTACAGTGAATCATAGGGTTAGTCTTGAGGATGAAATTAATCATCAAAAAGGGTGATGGCAACATCACTGTGAAAGACGTTTAAGTAGAATGCAGGGAGAGGCCGGCTCATTTGTAGGAGGGATTTATGAGTTGATTTTATAATGCAATTGTCTTAGGTCTCCATTTCCTCGGTGAGTCACTACTAAACTAACAACAAATGGGAAGAAGAGCCCAAAGTGTAGGACCTATAATAATTGTCTCATTTTCCATGCCCCAGGGGATAGCCCTTCAGTAAGAGTTTTATGTCTACTATATGAAATATGATTTTGTAATGATTCAAGTCTTTAAAGCAAGGGGTATTGCAGTCTAAGAGCATCATTTATTTAAGGGTGGGAGAAAGTGTGAGAGATAGAAGCACAATGGAGGCCACAGTTAGGAATTCTCAATGGAAAATGGGGGAAAAAGCTAGAAACAAAGCAGATGGCTTTTCAGGTCTGAACACCAATGTGCAGGGTTTGGATAACAAAATGAGCTTGAAATATAACCTCACAAGATTTCCTGCCACTTGGCAGGATATGACTCATGCCTGAAATATAACAACGGAAATATATACTTTATTAAAAAAATATGTAATAGGAGGGGAGACCAGCACTTGTATAATAAGAATGTCATACCTGTATGGAGATCCATAAACCTGAGGGTAAGAAGTATGGCAAAGACTCTGATTAAGGAAAAAGGAGAATGCTATTGTATCTGGCAGACCTCATGGCTATGTGTAGAATATCTATGATTATTGAGTATAAAAATAAATCTTTTTGTAATGGAGGTGGAATATAAAGTAGCATATAAAGGCAATAGGAAATTTTATTCAGGCATCTCATTAGTCTAAAAGCATAACATTTGATAAATTTTAAAAAATTATTATTAATTACAAATAATGAATAAACATTAGCTTTTCCATACTCAAAGAAGACCAGAAAAGAGGTATATGAAACATGAGTCTATAACATGTAGTTGTTTTTAATATATGTAAAAATATATTAAATTCAATCAATACTAAAATTACCTTGCCTATTTGTATTTGTTTCTTATTTTCTTTCTTTTCTACTGTGAAGGTGGTCTTTTTTGTTGTTGTTTTTTTGCAAGGCAATGGGGCTAAGTGATTTGCCCAAGGTCACACAGCTAGATAATTATTAAGGGTCTGAGGTCAAATTTGAACGCAGGTCCTCCTGACTCCAGGGCTGATGCTCTATCCACTGCAATACTTAGCTACCCCATCTACTGTGCATTTTGGTGGGTTTTTTTTGCAAGGCAAACGGGGTTAAGTGGCTTGCCCAAGGCCACACAGCTAGGTAATTATTAAGTGTCTGAGACCAGATTTGAACCCAGGTACTCCTGACTCCAGGGCTGGTGCTTTATCCACTGCGCCACCTAGCCACCCCTTACTGTGCATTTTTAAAGTGTTTATTCCATTTCTTTCTTGGGTTTTTTTGCTTCACTTTCAATATTGCATCATTTCCCCACAAATTCCCTTCCAAGTAAAACTTACCTTTGTAACAAATATTTTATTAAGTACAATTATATATGTATTTTTTGCAAATCTTAAGGCATTCTATAAGTATTATTTTATAAATTTAGTCAAGCAAAACAAATCTGCTGTTTTGTTGTATGCTGTTGTGTTGTTCTAGTTGTTCTGAAAATTCAGCTCAAACAAGTCCATCACCTTTCCACCCAAAATAGACAGTTTTCTTCATTATCAGTTTTCTAGCATCAACAGTTATATTAGCATTGATTCTATTGAACAAATCTCAGCAAAACTGGAAAGCAATCTGGGAGAAATTAGAATTAGATCCATATTTCATATATCATAATAAACTCCAAATGAATACATGACATATACAAGAGGTAAAATTGTAGACAAATTAGAGAATGAAAACTCCACTTTCATGACTTTAGATGAGAGAAGAGTTTTCATACACAATTTGTTCTTTTCTTAATGACAGAGGTGGGGGAGAGGGAGGGGGTGAGACAGAGAAAGAAAGAGAGAGAGAGAGAGGGAGGGGGGAGAGGGGGAGGGGGAGAGGGAAGAGGAGGAGAGGGGGAGCATCATTGTTAGGGTGTGAGGCTGCCTGAAGCTACTTATTCCCTGGAGAAATTGTCTCTTTTCTGTTTGTACTAGGTTGTGTGTCTGTTCCTGGACAGATGCAGTCTGTTTTGGTAATTCTGATGAAATATTAAATGGTTGGTGAAAGTCTCTTCCATCTACTGCCCTCTAGAACATGTAAAACTCAACAAAGAGCTTTCATCTGGAGAATTTTCAATAACTGAATGGTTTGCTGTTTTTATATATGGAACAGAGGATGGGATTGATTCTCTCAGCTAATCATAAAATTAGTTTTTGGTATTATTTTGAAGTATTCCCTGCCTTCATCCAGTAACTAAAGTCCTATAATCCTCTCAAATTAATTAAAAAATTATTCACAGAGTATGGTCATGTTGTAAGGAAATTTCTTAATATCTATTTTAGATTTAGTGATTATATTCTGAATCTTTTATGATTATGTTAACTGAGCTGGAGAATGGGGGGGAAGATTATATTCCTTCTTCCTTACATAATTTAAAGCAGCAGCATATCATGTTGATGATTACTGCTTATAAAATAGTTTGAGATCTGGTATTGTTAGGCCCATTTCTTTCACATCTTTTTATTATTTCCCTTTTTTCCTTCCATTTAATTTTTGTTATAATAGTGCCATTCTGGATAGGATAGAGGAGTTTATTTCTGTTACTTTTTCAGATTTGAAAAAACTTTTAAAAATTTCTTTTGATATTTTTTGTTTTTATATCACCTATCTTTCCCTCTGAATCAGACTCTTTCATGAGTTCAAATCCAGTCTTAGATGCTTAGTAACTGTTTGACATTAGGCCAGTCACCTAAGGTTGTTTGTCTCAATTTATCTCTAAAATGAACTGGAGAAGGAAAGGTCAGACTGCTCAAGTATCTTTGCCAAGAAAATTACCAGATGGAGTTGCAAAGAGTGGGACACATCTGAAATGATTCAACACAACAACATACTACAAGTTTTCCCCTCTATATCCTTGCTTCTCTCTCCTCCCAAAGGGCCATCCCTTTAAGAAAAACAAAGAGAGAGAGAGAAAGGAAAAAAAGACAAAATTCCACAGAACTGATTAGTATATATAAAAAAACCAAGCAAACCAAAATCCTGACAATGCAATGTTCCACATTTATGGACCCTTCCCCCTCCTCCCTTCTACAAAAAAGGAAAATAAAGGGTATCTTCTTATATATCTTCTTTGGTACTAGATTTGTTTCTTTATGATTTTGCAACATTGATTTTCAACTGTTTTGTGGTCATTTTTTTTCTATTTATATTGTTGTGGTCATTGTGCATGTTTTTCTGGCTTGCTTATTTCAGTTTGAATTAGTTCATGTTAGTCTTTTTTGCTTCTTTGAATATATATGTATTATGAAAAATGTTAAAGAAAACAAAATAATTTTTCTTTCTGTTTTTAAAGCAATTGTCAAAGTAAGATATGTAAGGAAAGGTTAGATTGATTATTTAAGAAGATGAGTTTCTTCTACTAATATTCTAGTAGATGTCTTCGGGGGAAAAATTAACACCCACATACACAAGTTTCTTATAAATTTCACTGATATGAAGTATGTGTAGTACATAACTTAATATTACAAATTATTAAGCAATATTCAATCAGTTCTTTATTCTAAATTTCGTATAAGCATCTGACTTTCACAGAATGTGGTCATTGGTTGTTACTGAAATTTTGTATCTGTAGCCAATATAACAGTAGCAATTAAACTATGATTTGATAAATGGAGTAGCATCAAACTCTGTATCTTTTTTCCTTAATAAATGTATTGTTGTGAAATTGGTTGTGTGATCAAAGTTTAAGTAATTTCTTACCCTTTTACAAATTATTATTCACTAAACTGAAGTTTCTTTCAGCTTTGGTTGCCAATTGTAATAATGCTTGTTATCTTTTTTAGCTTTTTGTATTTTTTCAGGGTTTGGAACTTGATTTGATTTTAATTATTATCCATATAAATCCTCTAAATTTTTCAATGAATTTCATGTTGTAAAATTTCACTTAAATAAGACTTTTTTACCAGTAAGTGGTGAAATTAATTCTTCATAAAGCCAACTATCTGGTTCTAATAATCAAAATAATTTAACATCCTTTTATTTTTGTTATTTTTGTCTGATCAATGATATAAGTTCACATGCATATAGCCTTGGTCTCTTTCTTGATGGTGGATATTTCTATCAGGACATCACATTGGTATCTTGAAGTCAACATATCCCAAACAGGACTTACATTTCCTCTCAAATTCATCCGATCAATTAATAAATATTTATTAAACTCCTACTCTGTACCAGGGTCCTATGCCAAATAATCCCATTTCTTATACCCTGAAGGGATGATGAAAAAGGGTTAAAAACATCACTTGTACAAAAATATTCATAGCAGCCCTATTTGTGGTGGCAAAGAATTGGAAATCAAGTAAATGTCCTTCAATTGGGGAATGGCTTAGCAAACTGTGGTATATGTATGTCATGGAACACTATTGTTCTATTAGAAACCAGGAGGGATGGGAATTCAGGGAACCCTGGAAGGATTTGCATGAAGAGATGCTGAGTGAGATGAGCAGAACCAGAAAGACACTGTATACCGTAACAGCAACCTTGATGGACTCGCTTGTTCCATCAGTGCAACAATCTCTGTATCAGAGAAAAGAACTGTGGAGTTTGAACAAAGACCAAGGACTATTAACTTTAATTTAGGAAAAAACCTGATATTTTATCGTCTGATCTTGCTGTCTCTTATACTTTATGTTTCTTCCTTGAGGATGTGATTTCTCTCTCATCACATTCAATTTGGATCAATGTATACCATAGAAACAATGTGAAGATTGGCAGATTGCCTTCTGTGGGGGGGTCGAGGGGAGGGAGTAGGATTGGGGAAAAAATTGTGAAACTCAAAATAAATAAAATCTTTAAAAAAATAAAAAAAAATAAAAAAAGATTAAAAAATAAATAATCCCATTTCTGATAATAGTACCACCATTATTCAATAATTCCAGATTTGCAACCTTGGAACCATTCTTTACTTTTCCCTTTGGTTTAAGTCCTACTTCCTGACTATTACCAAGTTTTGTTTTGTTCATTTTGCCTCTACAACATATTTTGAATCTTTCCTCTGGTCCTGTCATTCAACCTCTACCCTGATTCAGCTCCTAAACATGTCTCTCTCAGTTTACTACAATAACTTTCAAATTTGTCTACCTGTTTGTGAGCTCATCCTTCTCAATTCCATCCTCCTCATACCTTCCAAATTGGTGTTTCTAATAAATTTATCTGATAATGTATCCTTCTATTCAAAAACACTGAATGGCTCTCTTTAGCTTCTAGGATAAAATTTATGTATCACTGATTTCCCTGGAATCTACCACCTGAAGGCCAGATAGGTTACATTTCTCCCAGGGTTCTCTGGTATTCTTTTTTGTTTGTTTGTTTTGTTTTTAGATTTTTTTCAAGGCAATGGGGTTAAGTGGCCTGCCCAAGGCCACATGGCTAGGTAATTATTAAGTGTCTGAGGCCAGATTTGAACTCCAGTATTCCTGACTCCAGGACCAGAGTTTTATCCATTGTGCCACCTAGCTGCTCTGGTTCTCTGGTATTCTTAAGGGTTTTGGGGGTATCTAGGTTTTATGCAAGTGGCTCCAGACTACACTGATGGTGTTTCCAAGAACATGTGTGAGGGGCAGCTTGGTGGTGTAGTTGATAGAGCCCTAGCCCTGGGATCAGGAGGACTTTAGTTCAAATCCAACCTCAGACACTTAATTATCTAGCTGTGTGACCTTGGGCAAGTCATTTAATCCCTTTGCCTTGCAAAAAGATAAAAAAAAGAGTATATGTGGGGGTTCCCTATAGCCTAGTTCCATTTATCCACTAATAGATCAGTTTTTACAGAGGCACAATGTTCCTCCCACCCTTGACTATCTTGGTGTCTAGGAAGGGGAAAAGGATTAAATTTGAAGCTTAGCTTGGTTCCCCATAGAGCACTATCCCAGACTCAAGTCCAAATCCCTCCATGGTCTCAAGTTCTGGGCATTTGTTTTCTCAAGGCTTTCAGGTCTGGTTTGTTGGATGTACCACCCTGTCAATAATCCTGGCTCCAAGATCTCCCTGTATCTAACTCCCTGGTCCTATGGGAATCACTTCTAGTATCTGAAACTGAGGACAGACCATATAGAGCAGAAATTGTCTAAACTTTCAATGTAACTGTCTAAAAGACAGAACTAGGATCAATGGGTAGAAGTGACAAAGGAACAAATTTTTGGTGAAAACTTTTTCACAGTAACATTTGTCAATCTAAATGGGCTCCTCTCATGAAGTAGTGAGTTTGTCCTTGAATGTAGTCCATGACTGGTGATAACATAACATTGGTTGAACATAATTATTGATAGGTGATAATTCTGCACTTATCAGTGATTCATAGAAGATATTCTTGCAAGGTAGGAGGTTTGACAAAATGATTTCTGGGTTCTTTTCTAATTCTAAGCTTCTATGATTTGCACGAGCTCATAGGGAAGGTTGAAAGCATGATGGACTTAGGGTTTGGGGTACTTCAAAGAGTTCTCCCTCATGCAGGAACAGAAGAACATTTAGTGTCCAACTTGTCTTCTTTAATTATCACATCATGAAATGCTCAGGGTAAAGTTGAGATTTTCCTTATACTGAAAGGGACTGTTGACAAGGAGAAAAGTCAGATACTATTTGTAAGGAAGTGTGACTTTTTTCCTTTTGTTTCTACTTTCTTATTCAAACTGCTCCTTTTACTACCTTGTCTTATTGATTCTCCTCAATTTGATTTACTTCTGGTTCTATTGCTGGTTTTGCCTCTTCCTAATGTTGCTTCTATTGACCTTGTTTAAATTTGCCTTTTTTGGATACATTACACATGCATATATATATATATGTATATATATATATATATATACATATATATATTATATATATGGATATAGTGATAGACACAATGCACATATGTGAGTAAACATATACAACTAAATGTTTACACATAGTGTTTCATATGGTGAGTTACTAATAACAAAGTGTCTGGTTAGTCCTTAATCAACTGGAGTTAAAAAAGGCTTAGGTTGTAAAGATGAGAGATATGGACATTAAAAGCAGTGGTTCAAGATCAAGGGGAAGGAATGTGGAGAAAAGAAACATACTGACCACATCCACCTAACCACTGAGGAAAGTAGCTGTAACCCACCAAAGAATATGCCCCAGATGGGCATTTCTGAGAATTAGATGGAACCCTTCCAGAGTGTCCTCTGATGTTAGTTTGAGAGCACAACTACCAAAGTCAATGTGAATTTGCCAATTACTTAAAAGGGACAAGTATCAGCATGTGGGAAAAAAGTTAGATTTGTATTTTTTGGTCCCAGAAGACAAATTATGAACATGGAATAGAAATTTCTGAAAGATAGATTTAAATTTACTGTAAAGAAAAACTTGCTAAAGAATATGGGGCTGTCTCAGGAGATAGAAGATTTTTCCTAATATGATGTCTTCTATTGAATGATGACTTGGAGATTTTAGAGAGGGCTTTCTATCTCTACAAAATATGTAAATTTTTGAGTTGGAATAGATTATCTCTGGGGTTCCCTAGAGTTCTAAGATTCTGTAATTTTGTAAGGGTAAGTTAAAGTGCTCTAGCTATCACTCCTAAGTAAGGTACCATTCCCTTGACAATTCTGATTCCTATAAGTTTGCCTTCTAACCCTTACCTCTACCCTTATCTTTTTCTTTTGACCTCTTTAATGTATGAAGCATGTATCTATATGGACTGATTGTTTTAATTTTTAGTCTTTAGGCATTATTCCTTGGATAATTATCTTGAATCAATTCATAGGAATGAAAAAAAAATTCAAAACATATCTTAGAGCCTTTGAAAGCATCATTAAAAAGCCAGCATAATAGTGAATGCAGTTTACACTACCAACCAGACATACCATTTGAATAAGGTAATGATTGTACCACTCTGAAAGTAAACAAATCTGGGCCATATCAGGTCTGGGCTGGCAGGGAGTTCTGAAGTGGAGTCTTCCAAGGGAATCACCCTGATCTGCTTCCCTCTGTCTAAAGGATAACTATTTGGAGACATGTATAAATCTGCACTGCAGCTCTTGCCATTATTTTTTTTAAACCTGAGACATGTTATGGCAGGCTGGTGAACACAAGCCTCACCCTTATGAAGTGCAAATTCAGTGACCCTGGTCCGGGGAGCAATAAATTCCTAAAACTTGAAAAGGGCAAGAAAATCTTTCTCCAGTCCTCAGAGAATGAGCTCATGCTGTTCAATTGAGATTTTGGAAAAGGGAAAGGACATGCCCTACTTAAAGTCTCATTGCATGTGTGATAGAAACACATTTGTTCATTGAAAATGCAATCCAACAGTCCTCTTGTGCCTCTCTGTTGAGGCAGATCAGATTGGAAGTATAAAAATACAGAAGGAGTTTATTGAGATTCACAGAGCTAAAAACTTGTCCAGTTGGATTTGTATCTTGGTATCTTCCCTCTCATTTTGTGAGGAAGTTATGAGATCTCCAAGATGTTTTAGGGAATGGGAGAGTTTGGATGAGCAAATTTGACTGATATAAGAGACAGAAAGGTCTGAGGAGTATGAGAAGAAATAAAATGGCTTGGGCAGCTAGGTGGCGCAGTGGAAGGGTGGTTAGGTGGTGCCAGTGGAAAGAGCACTGGCCTGGGAGTCAGGAGTACCTGAGTTCAAATCTGGCCTCAGACACTTAATAATTACCAGTGTGACCTTGGTCAAGCCACTTAACCCTTGCCTTGCAAAAACCTTAAAAAAAAAGAAAAGAAAATGACTTAATCCATATTAAAAATGAAGAGTCATGAATTTTATACTGGGATAGAAATTTAAGGATCCTGCAATTCATCAGTTGTAATTCTGTAATTCAAACCCTTTATATGTGAATTAATAGAACTATTCAAAAGTAGAATTGACTGCCTCAAGTGAAGATTGATATGTTGTAGGAGGGTTTCTTATTTATATATGTAATAAAATGAATGGCCTCAGGTCCCATCTGTTAAAAAGAAACTTGGAAGCCTCTTTAAGCAAAGAAACCAGCCTTTATTAAGAGAAGCAAAGATGGAAAGGGGTCTACAGTTCTCCCAGTATGGTCTGGGATTCAGGGATACAAAATTCAGTTATTTAGAGGTCTCTTGATTTATATGTGTCTATGTGGTGCAACAAAGTCCTCTAAAAGCTGATTCATGAAAGACTGAATTTTACATTCAAATGGTACTTTTCATGATGTCTCAAGTCTCCCTTTAATGTCTCAACCAGCCCTTTATTAGACTTTATCATTTTAATATAAAGATTGACATATAGATATGATTACTGTGGTCATACACTTAAGATACACATTTTTTTTTGGTGAGACAGGAATGTTAAATGACTTGCCCAAAGTCACGCAACTAGTAAATATTAAGCACCTGAAGTTGAATTTGAACTCAGGTCCTCCTAACTCCAGGGGTGATATACTATTCACTGTGCCACTTAGCTGCCCCTTAAAATATATACTTTACAATGATTTAGTTACACTACTAAGGGTAACTAATACAATAATTTCTCTGGGACTACATCATAGTTTGAGTACACACAGAGCTTTTTTACTCAGGACTATGCTCTTACTATGAATCACAGTTATTTCTTATTCTAATGATTGTAACTAAAAGCAGATTAGTAAGGCAAGCCCTCAAGGCACTATTTATTGATCTTTTTCATTTCACTTCCGACTCTGAAATTTGATGACTCTGTGAAACTATGTCCCACCTCCCCTCCTGTCTTTGTCATACAGAAATACAGAAGGACCCTCAAACGTCATGTATTTCAACTTCCTAGAAAGTCCTACCACAACATCTTGTTTGGTTTGTCACCTAGATGTGACTAGATTATTTTCATGCTGGAAGAAAAATCACATTTTAGGAAGGATACTAATAAACCAGAGAATATCCAGAGGAGAAAAACCATGTTTATCTTGTATAAGGATTAAGTGAAGGAAGTGAAGATGTTTATCCTGAGGAAGAAATTTAGGGTCAAGATGAGAGATGTTTTCAAATATTTGAGCAATAGTCCAGTGGAAGAGACATAGACTCCCACTTAGTCATTGAAAGAAGAACAATGGGTTAAAATTATTAATAGACAAATTTGAGATAGACGTGAAGAAAAACAAATAGAGCTGTCCAAAAATTAAATAGACTACTGTGGGAAGTAGTGTCTCCTTTAATTGGAGACCCTTAAAGAGAGGCTGATGCATCAGTTATGATATAGAGACATTTTTTTTATTCAGGTATGAATTGACCTAGTTGGCTTCTCAGGGAATTTCCAGAGAGGGTAGTGATGTTTTACTTAGACTTTTGCCTCTTAAAGACTGGCAACCAAAAAAGGTATATTTACCACCTATAGCAGAGGTAGGGAACCTCTAGTATAAGGTCTGGTATTTCCAAAGCAAAAGCAGGTGTGGGACTCGAAATTCAATAACTCCAGGAGTTTTTTAGGGGTGATTTAATTAAACATTGATCAAATACAGTCTGTGAATAATGTTATAAATATTCAATGTCCCTTGGCAGAAAAAAAGGTTCCCCACTGATCTATAGACAAAAAAGGTGCTATTATTACATTATTACGTATGGAAGTCATCTACTTACATGTAGTGAATAAAATCCTAGGAATCAAGAAGATCAAGGTTAAATCCCATCATGGCTTCTGAAACATACTAGCTATGTGACTATGGGCTAAGTCACTGAAATTTTTAGTACCTCGGTAACCTCAAGACCATATTACAAGAGTTGTCCTTCTACATTGGTATAAGGCCTTTCCCTGCCAGAAGTTCCCTATACCACTGAAATCGTAGTTCTAGATCCCCTCCCCCATCCCATTCCCTTTCAAAAGAAAATTGTCAATTTAAAAATAACTGGTAACTTTTTCTAGCTGGAAGTTGTTTTTCTCCTCTCTTTTTAAATTAAATGGTGATAAGGGCTCTAGGATCCAGGTGTTTTCACAGCTTGCCCCAATTTGATTTCACACTTTTGTGCTCTAAAGGAAAATGCTTTTATCATCCATATACAGAACTGCATTGGTGAGAATTTTAAACTCATAGTCCCCATATCTATTATTAATATTTCAAAAATCCTTCAGGGAAATAAGTTTCTTTTATTTTCTTTTAAAGTATTTTATTGATCCACTTTTTTTTATATCATTTTTACCCTTTAGTGACTGCTCCTACCCTAGAACTTTCTCTTGTAACAAATAAGGCCATTCAAGCAAGATAAATCATATCTAAAATCTGAAGATTTCTGAAATGTGTGTCTCTTGTCTGAAAAAAAATATATCTAGAAATATACATCTTATTCTGCCCTTGAAGTCTATCACTTCCCTATCAAAGAGGTGTCATTGAGTCATAGTTGGTCACTACTTTGATGAGAATCCTAAAATCTTTTACTTGTTTTCCTTTTTCTCATTGTGACCATTGCCTCAGTTGTTCTCCCATTTCACTTTTCTTCATACAAGTGGAATTACATTTTCAGGACATTATAGGGTCAACTATTTCCTATGTGTAGCAGAATTGCAAATTAAACTATTACCTTGCAACCTATTATACATAAATTTTCCTATAGCCTCAATAATGAAACTGGAAAGAATGTAGGTCAGGAGGGTAGGGAACACAGCTGTCAATTTTTGTTGTTTTTGTTTTTGCAAGGCAATGGGGTTAATGACTTGCCCAAGGTCATGCAGTTAATTAGTAAGTGTCTGAGGCTGGATTTGAACTCAGATCCTCCTGACTTCAGGGCTGGTGCTCTATCCACTGCAACACCTAGTTGCCCCAAGTGTCAATTTTTTTAAAACAAGTATTTAATTTATTTCACTATGAAACTATACAGGACTTTACAGGAGCTTTCTATAATATAAGAAAGTATGCAGTTAAAACTAGAAGCTAATATTTTGTATGATGGAGAAATGATGAAAGCATTCTTATTGAAAAAAAAATGTGTCACATAAGAATGTCCTCTCTTTCCACTCCTAGTGGGTCTACTTTTTGAAACCAATAATAGCTAGCATTTAGACAGGCTTCAAGATTTTGTGAAGTGCATTATAAATATTATCTCAATTTATATTTACAGTCCTTGGAAGTAGGTGTCATTGTTACCTATAACAGAGATATCAAACTGTTATAGCAAAATTCCTCTAGTACTGAACTAGAGTAAAATGTATTTGGGAAGTATGTCACAAAATAAATTAAAATAAAATACAGCATAGATAATGTTAATTTGTGATTTTCTTTTTAGGTTTTTGCAAGGCAAGTGGGGTTAAGTTGGCTTGCCCAAGGCCACACAACTAGATAATTATTAAATGTCTGAGACTGGATTTGAACCCTGGTACTCCTGACTCCAGGGCCGGTGCTTTATCCACTGCGCCACCTAACTGCCCCATTTTGTGATTTTCTAAGTCAATGTGTATTGGGCAGGAATCCATTTCTATTTGTATTTGATAAAATTGATCTTTAATTTTCATATGAGGAACCAGAGGTTTAATGACTTGTCACAGCTCGACTTGTCACAGCTCATAAATAGCTTAGACTGGATGATGAATTCAGGTCTTATTAACTGCAGGTCCAGCTCTCTATCTTCTGTGTACCATATAACTACTTTCAACGTATCACTACCTTAGAAAGTGTTTGTTTAGTTATTTTCAGTTACATCTAACACTTCAACTCTGTTTTGGGTTTTTTGGCAATGTGAGAGTGGTTTGCCATTTTCTTCTCCAGTTCAATTTATAGATGAGGAAACTGAGGCAAACAGGGGTAAATGACTTGCCCGGGGTCACATAGCTAGTAAGTATCTGAGGCTGGATTTGAATTCAGATCTTAGTAGAGGTAATAAAAAGGTTTAAATTTCTCTTCTGACATTTGAACTGTGTGATTTTGGGTAAGTCTCTAGGTAATTTCCTAAGACTAAGTGGGGTCCCTGAATTAATACACTTAGGAGTTTCTTCATCTAAGAGTTTCCTTAGATGATTTCAATGAAATCATCAGTCTAATTCCTATCCCCTATACCTATTATTATTCTCATAAGATTATGTCTTTAATTTAGCATTATCTAGTGGATTAAATTGCTGCCTAAGTAATTCCTTTAAGAGAGAAGAACCAGAAGGGGTGATAGAGATCCAGTACACTCTACTCAATTTTGGTTTGATCAGTAACTGAACCAACTAACAGATCAATCATTTCTCTTTGTTGAATTATATGGAAAAAAGGTTAATTGATCTAATCTTCTTCACTATGAAAGCTACTTGGAGAGTCATAGCTGCAGAACTAATAAAGCCAGACACTGCAGTATTATTTCTGCAGAATTCTTGAAGTCAGAGCATTGAAGAATTTTCTCTTTTAGAAGGTCTTGAGTCCTTGGCAGAGAGGTTTTTTAAAACAAAGGTCTATTGTTCCTCTACTCCACCCCACCAACATCCCACATTGGGAAGTAGTTGCTAGAATCTAAGGCCAATATGAACTCACTAGTACAAGTAACAAGAAAGAGAAAGTAATCACTAATTTCTCTTATTTTGAACGATTGCTTCCTATATCACAAAAACAATATAAATGGAGTGTGAAAAATTGCTACCTGTGGTATCCTTTACTACCATGAAG
Source organism: Macrotis lagotis (assembly GCF_037893015.1). Lineage (NCBI taxonomy): Eukaryota > Metazoa > Chordata > Mammalia > Peramelemorphia > Peramelidae > Macrotis > Macrotis lagotis. Next base: position 384,945,032 of record NC_133666.1, read on the forward strand.
TCCTGACTACTAGACTAAATAGCAAGGCCCAGAGGTTGGATTGATTCATCTTTACTTAGAGAAAGTATTTAAAAATAAGGACTTGGTTAGACTATGGGGATGACTGCTCCCCTCAAAATGTGAACTATGGGAGGAGCTCCATGGAGGTAAATATAGGAAAGTGCTTGAATTTCTATTTTTTCAATTAAATTTTTTCTATCTGCTTATTTTCAATGAGGCATAAGACAAAAAAGTACCATTTAGAGTTTTAGAGCAGACTTTGAATTCTCTAATGCAGTGATCTCTAAAGAGGGATGCATGGTGGATCCCAGAGGGTATAATATATTAATCTTTATTAAGTATTCTGGACAGCTGAATGTCATAAGAGTTAGAGCACTGGGTTTGGAATCAGGAAGACGCATCTTCCTGAGTTCAAATTTGACCTCAGACATTTACTGTGTGACCCCGGGCAAGTTACTTTACCCTGTTTGCTTCAGTTTCCTCATCTGTAAATTGAGTTGAAGAAGGAAATGGCAAACCACTCCAGGATCTTTGCCAAGAAATTCCCAAAATGGGATCATGGAGACTTGAATAGGACTGAAACAACTCAACAATAAATGTGCCTGGCAACAATACTGAATGATGAAGATACAAAAAAGAGTTAAAAGAGAGTCCCTGTCCATAAGGGGCTCACACTCTAATCAGGGAGACAACAAGCAAGCAAATAAATACAAACAAGCTAGGGATAAGTAGGAAATAGTTAAAAGAGGGAAGTTATTAAAATTTGGAGACTTTGGGAAAGGTTTCGTTTAGAGAATGGATTTTGAGATAGAATTTCTCAGAAGCCAGGAGAGTTGATAGGTGAAGATGAGGAAGAAGAGAAATAAAGGTACAATCAATGAAGGTGAATCTTGCAGGACCAATCAACTAGAAAATAGGTTACATCCTACTGGTTGCCAGGATAGCCAATTGTGAGGTAGATATTGGAAGGAGATAATTCGGAGATAGGTTATGTGTATGCTGGTTGTGGGGATGGGGGAATGATGATCACCCTAATAAGCCAGCTGATTCCTGGCAGAGGAAGGAGGAGGCTGATGCTGAAGTAGCATCCTGCACATCCCTGCTGCTGGCTTTGCTCTATTTACCACTTTTGCTTTCACACTCAATGAGGTTCCAGTATTTTCCCCCTCATTTAGTCAGGTTCTATAGTTTAGTTTGCAGCACAATAGACAGACAGTAGTACACTCTGTTCCCTATGTAGAGGAAAAAAGAATATTGTTATATAAGAATATGTCATTTGACTAGACTACTCCTCATTCTGCTGCAAATTAAATTACAAAATCTTCCTGGCTCAGCTACCTCCATCCTTTTCAGGATAAATACACAAAACCCCTGCAACTCAGGATATTTTTCACAAAGGCAACAAAAATCCCTACATGAAAGAATATTCCAAGCAATGAAGACTTTACTTTATTTCAGTACATTGTATAGGAATATTCTTGAAAAATTTCCCAAACTGGTTTAAAATCCTTGGATATCTAGTGTCAGATCCATAGGGCCTAGTGTTGCCTCAGCATTAATGCAAATGAATGGGAATTCACTTTCCTCTAAAGCTAGGTAAAAGCTTTACAAGCAGAGAATGTTTTCCTTACCAGTGAACACAATTGCAAAAGAAACTAGAAGATCTATTGTCATTTAGGGAAATCATTTGATTTCTAGATCCTCACTGTTTTTCCTCACAGAATTTTTCAAAGGATCCCACAAATGCTGCATCCAATTGACAGCTAGGGACTTTTTATATCAACTTTCTTATAGGGTTAGACTATATTCCATTAATCCCTTCAGAGACTATAGAGGCAGTGGCAGTTGATTGACTGAGTACTCTTTTGGTCTAAAAAACTATATAGGTAAAATTTCTACCCTAGGAAACTGTAAATTGTAAGCAGTCTTTCTTAGCATGCTAGTACAGTTCTTTCAGTTTGGCTACTCACTTTAGTCAAGTGTAATTTCTGTTGTGTGAGATTTTCCCCCAGGAACCCAGGTTGAGAAATTCCTTAATATCACACCTCCATCTTTATACTTGCATCCTCTTCTACCACCAGACCCACTACTGCACCCTCTGCCACTGCCTCTACCACATACTAGGCCAAGAATTTATTTATTTGTTAATGTATAGGTTTATACTTATTTGTCTCCCCTTACTAAAGCAGCTTGTCCCCCAACTTATCTCACATATCCTATTGCATTTGTTCAAGACCCAAGGTCTTTTCTACCTTAAAGATTTCTTCTTCTTCTTCTACTCTTATGCTCTTCCCTTAACCAGTCAGCCTTGCAAGAAGACATTCTTATTTCCCTTATAACTAACTGGCAGACATTTAAAACAATTAAAATTTTTTTTATTTAAGGCAATGGGGTATAAGTGACTTGACCAAGGTCACAAAGCTAGACAATTATTAGGTTTCTGAGGTCACATTTGAACTCAGATCCTCCTGACTCCAGGACCAGTGCTCTATCCACTGTGCCCCCTGGCTGCCCCTTAAAACAATTTTTAAAAAAATGTTATTAATAGTCATAATATTTTACTGAGAGCAAAAAGATCATTTGTACCATAAATGAATAAAATAAAGAAGTTGCAATATGTACTAATTAGAGAGAGTCAGCATTAAAATCATGAAGCCTTGATTTCAAATCTATCACTGTAGCTATGTGATTGTGGGCAAATCACTTAACCTCTTACTGATCTAAGCATTTCTCTAAGACTATAAGAGGAAGAGAAGATGCCAACGTGTAATGGTAGTATACTCATGAAATCATAGGTATAATTCCAGCTACATTTTTTCTTTTAGGGTTTTGCAAGGCAAATGGGGCTAAGTGGCTTGCCCAAGGCCACACAGGTAGGCAATTATTAAGTGTCTGAGGTTGGATTTGAACCCAGGTACTCCTGACTCCAGGGCCAGTGCTTTATCCACTGTGCCACCTAGCCTCCCCTTATAGGTCTAATTCCTAATGAATAAAATTTTGGAAATTTTCCCCAGTATCTGTTCCCCCATCCCAGAGAGCCATTAAAACAGGATTTTTAAAGCAAAAAAGGAGAGAAATTGCATTGAAAAAGTCTGAAAATATGTATAATGTACAGTATTTGGGAACCTCCAACCTGTGCAAGAGTGATTGGGACTGTCTTTTGACATTTCACATATCTTCTTCTGAGTGATGCTTATTCTTTATATTTTTGCTAATTTACTTTTGATTTTTGTTTTTTCTGTTTACAGTATAGTTGTTATTGTGTTTGTTGTTTTCTTGACTTTGCTTACTTTATACATCAGTTCATGTACAGTTTTCCATACTTCTCTGTATTCATTATTCATCATTTTTCATACCTCAGTTATATTCCAGTTATATACCTCTATCTATGGGCATGTACTTTGTTTCCAATTCTTTGCTATCACAAAAGTGTTACTCCAAATATTCTGGTTTATATGGAAATTTTCTACTTTTAGTGGTTTCCTGGGGTTATAAATCCAGATATGGGTCAAAGGGTATTGATATTTTAATCACTTTGAGAGTGTTTACATTCTACTAGGGAGAAGAAACAAGTATCCTTCAGAACTCTGTTTTCAATAGCCAGAGAGGGAGTTCAAAAAGAAACAAAGAGGGCAGCTAGATGGTACAGTGGATAGAGCACTGACCCTGGAGTCAGGAGTACCTGAGTTTAAATCCGGCCTCAAACACTTAATAATTACCTAGCTGTGTGGCCTTGGGCAAGTCACTTAATCCTATTGATTTGCTAAAAGAAACACCTTAAAAAAAAGAAATGGAAAGCTTAATTGTTTTGTCTTTTGAACTATTCTGCATTTTCTTTGTGTTGAGATACACCCCAGATTCCCCACCCATTCCCCAGCCTTTCTCTGGTCTTTTGAGGTTTCTTTCCATTTTACTATTACTTTCCCCCCCATACCTAATATTGCTTCCTTATCTGGTTATCTCTGACACTTGCCCTTTCAGATTTGACATTTGATAGAGTGGATAGTTGTAGATTCTCCCCCTGCTCTTCTGCCTCATCCTATATTAACAACCTTAAATTCTTGGAAAGATAAACATTTATGGGAATGAAATAGTGTCTTTTCACAAGTATGTAGCTATTTCCTGCTCCAACCTTGAGAAATCACTTACATTCCTATATTGAAAGGAACAAAAGTTCTCAAGAACAGCAAAGGTTGAGTCCTAAAATGTTCAGATCTAGAGCATACCAAGTTAGTCCCCATTTATCTCTTACTTCTCCCCCACCCCCCACCATGGTTATAAACACTAATTTTCTCCCCTTTCTTTTTCTACTAATCTAGTTTTAACTGTATGATTATAGGACAGTTGTCCTCCTATCTGTCTTTACCCAGTTACATGTAACAAAAAGCATAATGCCTTCAGATAGTGGACACATAATAAATACTTGTTGATTTAAATTCTTGGTTTGAACTATGTGCTTTGTTTTGTCTCTATTGTTTAAGTTCATCACAGAATTTCTTCACTTCCTGTTGACTGTTGGAACAAAGATCTTCACGTTATTCCTTGATTGATTTCTTACCATGATTACTAACTACATTGATCCAAGTCTTCTGACTTTAAATTTAGGACTGCTTTCTTTATGTTGCATTGTCAACTATATTTTCTTTGCTTACCTCAACTCTCTTGATTATCAACCTCCCTGGGTTTAGCTGTAGACACACAGAATGGAGAAGGGAGAAGTAATTAGCCTTCTTCCAAATGGCATTGTGCCTAGGTCATAGTAATTGCTTAAGTGCTTTTTGACTGACTATAAAATGTCAATCAACAGGGAGAAGATAGCTTGCCTTGTCTACTCTTCTAAGAGTTTCTTCTTGCCTCTTTTCTTCTTTTTCTCTCTTATGGAGACCTCACAATATTTGGCATGGGAAGGAAAGTGGGGTTAACCTTTAGTGGATCAGAGTCAAGCTAGAATCTGGTAAGAGAATATGAAACTAGAGAGGGAATATTTCCTTCTTTTTATTCCCCCCCCCCCCCCAGCATTAAAGAAAGTTGACAACTTTTGGGTAATGCTTCCCAAAGTCCAGTAGGACAGGAAAAAGTTAAAAATGACTAGCAAGTCATTTGCCAATGTTTTATTTCAATTGATCCTCTACAACCCAGGGAGGCAGAAATCATTTTATAGTAACAGAGGGGTGACTTGTTCTGGGTCATATAGCTTGGAAAGGTCTGAGGCAAGTTTTAAGCTCAGTTCTTCCTGTCTCCTAAGTCCAGTGCCACCCAACTTAGTTTAGAGGCTTCCAGTCCATCTTCTAGATATCCTCGTGTAGTGTTGTATAGTGGAAAGTGACTTGGAGTCAGAGAATCTACATTGAGATCCTTGCTCAAATGCTTATTGTAATTTTGGACAAGTCTTTTAATCTTCCTGGATGTAAGGGTTCTTATCTGTAAATAAGGAGAGCGTAGTAGACAATATCTAAGATCCTCTCATCTGTAAATCCTGTATTTTCTTTATGTGAAAACTTTGTTAGGATTATTATTCCTGAAATTCCCCATTCAAATACATCTTCTAGTATATTGGTATATATTTGTTTTTGAACTAGTCATTTTCTTTTCTTTTTTAAAATTTATTTTTATTAAAGATATTGTTTGAATTTTACAATTTCCCCCCCCCAATCTTGCTCCCCCCCACCCCCCACAGAAAGCACTCTGTCAGTCTTTACTTTGTTTCCATATTGTACCTTGATCCAAATTGGGTGTGATGAGAGAGAAATCATATCCTTAAAGAAGAGAAGAGAAGTCTAAGAGGTAACAAGATCAGACAATAAGATATCTATTTTTTTTCCCTAAATTAAAGGGAATAATCCTTGCACTTTGTTCAAACTCCACAGCTCTTTATCTGGATACAGATGGTACTCTCCTTTGCAGACAGCCCAAAATTGTTCCCGCTTGTTGCACTGATGGAATGAGCAAGTCCTTCAAGGTTGAACACCACTCCCATGTTGCTGTTAGGGTGCACAGTGTTTTTCTGGTTCTGCTCATCTCACTCAGCATCAGTTCATGCAAATCCCTCCAGGCTTCCCTCCTGGTTTCTATACCACAGTTTGCTAAGCCATTCCCCAATTGAAGGACATTTACTTGATTTCCAATTCTTTGCCACCACAAACAGGGCTGCTATAAATATTTTTGTACAAGCAATGTTTTTACCCTTTTTCATCATCTCTTCAGGGTATAGACGCTGAAGTGGTATTGCTGGGTCAAAGGGTATGCACATTTTTGTTGCCCTTTGGGCATATGAACTAGTCATTTTCTAAAAGCAACCTATATATATATATATATATATATATATATATTTAATTTCTGATTTTTTGCCTATTGTCTCCTCTATTAGAATGTCAGGACAGGGATTGTTTTTGCTTTTCTTTATATCCCAGAACATGGTAAGTGCTTATTAAAGGTTTGGTAACTAGACTTGTGAATTTGACAGATATAAATTCCTTTGTTCTAGGAGGTGTGTTTGTGAATAACTTATATGTACAATTTGTTAAAGCACACTACTGTTAAGGTAAAAAGAACATTAGTCAGGAGTGCTGATTTTTAAGAAATGGTTCTTCAAATTAAAAAAAAAAGCATGACACATTTAAGATAATCTAACATTTACTCCATTCCTTTCTTAAGCCTAGATAATTAATAAACAATAAATCAATCTCTTGCAGAGCAAAAGCAGAACCAAGAGAATTTTGTATATAGTAGCACCAATGTAGTTAGAAGAGTAAATGTGAATGATTAAACTATACCAAGTAATATAAATATTCAAATCAACAATGAAAGACTTATGAAGGAAAAGATTTTTCACCTCCCAAGAAAGAACTGATATATGGAAGTACATATGGTATGGTTCCACATATATAGCTATATCAAGTGTTGACCTCTAGTATGGTGTTGGGATGGAGGAAATGAGACAACTCAGAATGTAAAATTTAACAAAAAAATAATAAATATTTAAAAATCTATCAATCACTAATTTATATATTTGCTTATTTTTCAAAGTATAAATGCTAATTCTGAAAATTTATTAATTGGCTCTCCAATAGACCTCTGTTCACAAGACTTTTAAAAAGCTGTTTATGGTGAGCCTGGGAATTGTCATAAGACTTCAAGATCTAAATTCTACACTAAAAAGCATAATCTTTAAGATAAAAGAAAATAATCCTTAAAAGTTATCTTTGAAAACCTTACATATGTTAATTACAGCCATTAAGGATAATAATTGATTAATAAATATAATTGAATAATAATCTTGACATTTCACACCCTATTTAAAAAATCTGGTAAGGGATATGGAGAAAACTTATTTATAGATTGATTCCTTTAGGACTTTTTGGGGGGGAATGGAAGGAAAGGAGGAGGCGGAGGCAGTATTTTACATTAAATTAAAAAGAAGAGAAATATAGCTAGAATTTATTTGGTGTAAGGACTATTTCTTTTTTGCCTTTTTGCTCTCAGTTCCTATCATAGTACCTTGCATATAGTAGTAGTCACTGTCTCCTTCATTAAAATATGTGCTGCTTTTTTTTTTATTTCCAGAATTTAAAGTACTGCTTGGCGCAGTTAGTACTCAAAAAAGTTCTTGATTGCTTTAATAAAGATGTCTTGAATTGAATTACATTTTTATTTAGAGCATATTAAATATACACATATTTGATACATGTTTACATATATACATACACACACACATATATATATTATATATATGTCGTGCAACATTTCCTTTTAGATGGGAGGACTGTCAAATTATCTAGTTTGTGAATAACATTGTGCTGATTTCATGAAGCTTTGGAATACTGCAGAGCCTCCTAAGTGAGATAAATAGAGACTCAAAAGACTTTGTTCTAATTATCCACACTGGAATTGCCAAATATTAGAAGAATGTCTAGTGTCTCGACCACGCTGTACATTTAACTAGATGATTCATAGAACTTATCTATCAGTACCTATGTTTTGTACAGACATTACAATTGGATAGAGAGCTGGGTCCAGAATTAGAAAGAGCTAAATTATCTTTGGAAAACTATAAGGTTTAGAAGGAGGGGGGAGATGGGGTTTATGACTAAGATGATATGGAAAGTGTCATAGGTAAAACTTGAACTCAGGACTTTCTGTTTCCACATATTGACTCCAATTTCTCCTTCACACTTGTTCACAAATATGAAAACAAAATGCTAAAAATCCTAATTTCTAAGCACAGGCATTTACCAAATTATCCTTTCATTCTTAAAAAGGAAGAAAAAAATGAATTTTCTATGCTTATGAGGGTAGCATGAAATCTTATAGATATTGAGTCTGACATTAAATCTATTTTTATAATATTGGCTATAAAAACATAAGCATCAGATAGACTGAACTTTCATTTATTTCAAAAGAATCAGTTAACCAGAATATCTCATTCTTCTAGCATGCTGATTAAATTGCAATGTTGATCTGTAGATTTTGTTCTATTACATCATTCTTCATGCCAGAGTTTGATTCAGTTTAATTTCATAACTATATATTTTCTAGTTCTATATGTTGTGAAAATTTTGAAAGCAATCCTGAATGTGGGTCAGGATATGCAAAGATATCAGAACTTTGGTTAAAGAATTGCTGCTAACATAAATGGAAAATAGAAAATTAGGTACTAGATCAAAATGAATATGGGAAAACCAGTACCAATCTTGATTTTCTTCATACATTATAGGTTTCTTTTTTTTTTTTTTTAAGGTTTTTGCAAGGCAAATGGGGTTAAGTGGCTTGCCCAAGGCCACACAGCTAGGTAATTATTAAGTGTCTGAGACCAGATTTGAACCCAGGTACTCCTGACTCCAAGGCTGGTGCTTTATCCACTATGCCACCTAGCCACCCCCTATCTATCGGTTTCTAATACTAGTATCACAAACATTTAATACTCCAGCATCTACTGATTTCTAATATCATCTCCGCCTAACTACTTATTAGTTCCTCTTGGATAACCATTCCTTCCATTTCCAAATGGACATTCTTCAAAGCCCTACTCAAATTTTCCCTCATCTCCCTCATTCTCCTCCAATGAGAAGTAATTGCTTCTTCTCATAGCACTTGTAACTAACTCATAACTACTTAATACTTTCTAATTTACATTGTTTATCTTATTTCCTCTACTAGAGTATAAGTTTCTCTCAAGTGGGGACCATTTCTTACTTATGTCAGTGATGATAACTGTGTCTTTATATATAGTAAGTAGTCAATAGGTAATTGTGGAAATATTAGTTTAATATTAATTTATACCCTATATTTATAGAGTACTTCATGTTTGCAAAACTTTTACATTCAAATATAATGTTTGAATAATAGTATATAATATTTAAGCCCCAGAACAACTCTGGGACATGAATATCCTCATTTTATAGATAGAAAACTGAGGCACAGAATAGTTGGACAAATTATTTGAAAGTGTTTTGTAACCATGAAATGCAATATAAATATAAAAACAATTGATAAGTTCTCTATTAGCTGTAGAATCAAATATTATTTAATAATGATCTCTTTTTGAAGTTCTGTTTTGGTTTATAATGTACATAATTAATGGCAAAATGTATATTATATATAAATATATAAATATATATAAACAAATAAACATATCCATGTTAGAGATGCATGCTCAAAAATTTTTGCTAATGAGGGTAAGTGATCAGAAGGGGAGGCTTGAACAGCCAAAGAAGGGACTGAATTGGGGAGGACTGAGTTGGGGTAGGTACAGTTCTATTAGAGATAAGCCACATGATTGACTATATCAGAGAATAAGACCCATTTTTCCATCTCGCAACTGGCTGATCATAAACCCCTTGGGATCTGTGCACAACCCTATGAGGAAAGTTCCCATTGCTCTAGTCTATGCTTATTATTGCACAAGAACCAGATTTTTCCATCTTTCTTCCCATACTTCCAACCCCTACCTCGCACATATATACCTCAATATGTAATCTTTTTAGTAAGCCTTGAGCACCACTGCTTTCTCATTCCACAAAATTTCCATGAGTTTTCTATGTATTCCAATAGTGTAAATTGCTTATCTATTGGCAAAATTTCAAGGCAAACATGATTTAGAAAACTCTCAGAATTTCTTTTGGGGGGGGGGTTCAGATTTCTATCAATAAATTGACAGAAAGAAGTTCCTATTTGAGAAAGCAAAATTGCTTTTCCTAAACAACTCCATCAGAGAATTGTATGATGTCATTTCACTTCTCTTGGTCTCAGTTTCTTCATTTGTAAAATGAGGTAGTTGAACTGAATAATTTATGAAGTTCAAACTCCACAGCTCCTTATCTGGATACAGATGGTACTCTCCAATGGGGATGAGTTTATGTTTGCTTTCATAGTGAAGAAGAGAGTGGGGCGGCTAGGTGGCATAGTGGATAGAGCATTGGCCCTGGAGTCAGGAGTACCTGAGTTCAAATCTGGCCTCAGACACTTAATAATTACCTAGCTGTATGGTCTTGGGCAAGTCACTTAATTCCATTTGCCTCGAAAAAATCTACCACCCCCCCCAAAAAAACAGAGTGAAGAAGAGAGAATAGAATCTCTTTAGAGTCATTAAAAGTACTTAAGTAGAGAACAGACCTCTTTATCCAAAACATGGGTAAAAGGTACAGGCTCCCTTATGGTCCTCTTTGTGGGAGTTCAATCTACCTAGCTTGTCCTAAGGTTACTCAGACCAGGCTCCCTCTTGAGTCTACTTTGCAGGTAGGATGAAAGCATGAATTCCAACAAGACAGGGTATGCGAATGTTTGCTTTTTATCTTGTTGTCAGTAATTGTGGCTCACTCCTGCTTCCTAGAGCAGGCAGTTAGTTGAACTGTTACCATGTGAACAAGCCCACTTCTTGCCCCATAGGAACCTTTTATATCCAATTTTATGGGATTCATTTTCTTTTTATTTTAGTGACTGCTGTCCTCCCATGACCTATTTTAAAAATATTTCATAAGACGGTCTGTGATCCAATCATAATAGAATTAGAACCTAGGGAGAATATAGAATAAAAACAAACCTGGACAATTAAAGGTTGCCCAATCTAATTAATTTCATTTCAAAGCCTATGAATGTGACTTGAGTGATTTCTCAATCTCCAAGTCATTTCTATGTGAAACAGCTTTTATTCCCTGCCTTTGATTCTACCAACTCCACACTTTTCAAATTACTCCCCTCTCTTATTGTGCTGTGGGAAGGTACATTCACTGACTCGGGAATCAGAGGACTTGCCTTCAAATCCTAGTTCCTTCATATTTTTTTTTAAAACAGAGGTGAGGGAGAAAAGTGTTAGATTAAAAGATCTCTAAGGTTCCAGCTTTAAATTCTGTGAAACTCATCTGAGGGATGCAATAGCTTTTCTTCATTAATATTAACTAGAGGGGCAGTTAGGTGGTGCAGTGGATAGCAAACTGGACCTGGAGTCAGGAGGACCTGGGTTCAAATTTGACCTCTGACATTTGACACTTAATATTTACTAGCTGTATGAACCTAGAAAGTCATTTAACCCGTGTTTCCTTGCTCAAAAAAATAACTATGGTTTACGAAGTGCTTTATAAATATTATCTCATTTTTATCCTTACATAAACCTTGCAAGGGAAATATTATGGAAGAGGAAACTGAGACAGAGATATAAGTGATTAGTAAGAATCTAAGGTCAAATTTAAACTCAGGTATTTGAGGGAAGGAAGTGTCTTTCTATTTTTTTAATCCCCCTCCCTGCCCCCTATGACTGCTGAAGGATTTTTATATTTCTTTTTCTTTTTTCTTTGCCTAGATATTCAGGTTAAATGACTTGTTCAAGGTCACCCATGTAGTATGTTACAAGTGTCAGATCCTCCCGACTCCAGGGTTGGTGCCCTATCCTCTGGACCATACTAGCTGCTCCTCTGGTAGGATCTTAATAAATAAAATTGACTTAATAAATAATTATTGATTGACAGACTCCAGGTCCTGCATCCTTTGTACTGGTGCCTACTAGCTACCTCCATTTCCCCTTCCTTTAACTCCCCCTTTATGTTAGGCAATATTTCAGTTCCTTTCCTTCCCTTCTTGCCAAAGGCTAGAAGATGCATTCTTCACACTGAAGAATACAAATATGGAAAGGTTTGGGTCTATTGCCAAGGTTTAACCATTGAAACATATTTCAATATATACCAACAACTCTAAGCTTTTTACCAATCTATTGCTCACCTGAAAAATTATCAGATGCAAATGTAATGCATAGAACTACATGTTAAGTCCTTAAAATAGGTACAGATGACAAATGTGGCACTTATAGAGCACTTTTCATCTTCAAAACACTTTAGAGACTAATTATTTTTCCCATCTCCACAGAGAAGCATGTATTATCCTCATTTTTCAGATAAGAAACCAGAGACAGGGTAGGGCCTTGCTTTAGGCTATAGAGGGTGGCGACTTTAGAGATAGGCTGAGCTGATAGTTCATATAATTTCCTTTTCATTTCACTCCCAGGGAAGAGAGGAGAGAGCCAGAGAAAATTTGTGTTTTGTGTTGGTTAGTGTAATGTTTGAAGAACTTCAGAGTTCTAGGGGTTAAAAAGGATTTCTTTCTCTCTTTTTTTTTTAGTCCAATATTACTGAACTGCTTAAAATTTCTGGAAAACTAAAAGCAAAATCAGTGTGAAGTACCAGACTACAGGGGAAAGGTGTCTCTTTTTAATCAGCTCTGTTGGAATTACATATGGTATATGAGGTTTATTTCTTTATTAGATGAAAACAAAGATTTTATGTTAAGAAAATTCCCATTAAATGCAGGAACATTAAAAATGTAATAGAACTTTAGATCAGATTCATTACTGGTCATGCAAAGACAAGATGTGGCTTCGTGGAAATCAAATATACGAGAAGCTATTTTTGTCTCTATATATGTGTCTTTCTACCCATCAATCTACCTCTCTTTATATATTCAGCCTAGGGTGGTGTCTGACCCTGAGTATGGATGTTTATTGAGTATCAGTTTTAGTAGAGTGGTGGTTTTTCCTCTTCTAATTCGAAAACTCAAAGCTGTAGAGCTGGAAAATAGAACCGGAGTCCTCCACCCACATTAATTACCCAAACAGATGGTAATTGACTGGGCCTGGGGAAAGTGTGCCTCATCAACACATAATAGTGCTGTCATAGAGAGAATAAAGAAAAGGTTTTTCAAAGCGAGGACACTGAGAGTCTTCTTTCTGGCAAAGGAGTTTTCTCTTTGGGAACAGGTCACCCTAACAACACAACCTAAATAAAAGTACTCTCATGTGGTGGGGCTGGTTAATGAATCAGAGATTCCTTTCTTCTTTTAGCAGAACTTCAAATGCCTGCCCTGTTTTATTTCTGGGTCACAATGTGAGGTTCTGACAGAGAGGTCGAAGCCAGAATGCTGGACATGGAGTCAGGAGACCTGTATTCAGATTCTGCTTCTGAAGTTTACTAGCTGTGTTACCATGAGCAAATATTCTTACCTTTCAGAACTCAGCTTCCTCAGCTGTAAAAGGCCATTTTAATATTATAGTACCCACTTCACAGGCTTGTTGTGAAGCTGGAGTGAATTAATGTATTTAAAGGAGTCAAAGAGGTAGACATTTTTTTTGGTACCAATAAATTAATTTATTGCCTCAGAAAAGAACTACATTTCTTCTTTTTTTTTTTACTACATTCCTTCTTAACTTTTCCTCCTTTCCTAATTACAAGCTTTCTTATATGTTTAATCTATTTAACACTTTCTTATCTGAAAAATGAGGATAATGCATGCTTCTCTGTGGAGATGGGATAGTCTCTAAAGTGTTTTGAAGATGAAAAGTGCTCTATTAAGTACCACATTTGTCATCTGTACCTATTTTAAGGACATAACATGTAGTTCCATGCATTAATGTCATTTGAGATTGTATCACACAGAACACAGAGGAAGGAAGATGTTTTTCCTACTACCCACTTCTAGCCCTTAAATCACAATTCTCTCCTGTCCTCTTTATGTTTATCCATATTATTTTCTCTCTAGCTAGTAGAGTTCTATGAAACCAAAAAGGAAATGAAAGGATGAACAGGACCGACCTTGCTTATTAATCTTGGAATATTAGTTCTAGAGTGTTTCTTGGAATTTGTTAGAGATCACTTTGAAATGAGTTTTTAGATTTTAGATTTAGATTTTAGAACTGTTATTCTATGTCAGATGGTGTTTAAATATGAACAATAATTTTAATAGAAAGTCTTTGGTCTCCACAATTCTTTCTCAGGATACAGATGGCATTCTCCATCATAGATATCCCAAAATTGTGTCTGATTGATGCTCTGTTGGTCTGAGCAAATCCATTAAGGTTGAGCATCACTCCCATGTTGCTGTTAGGGAGTAAATGTTCTTCTGGTTCTGCTCATCTCACTCAGCATCAGTTCACTTTCTATGTATCTTTAATTTTAAAAAATTGTCTTATGTAATTCTGCTATATCTCATACTATATGTTTCTTCTCTCATCACATTCAACTTAGATCAGTGCATACTATGGGAATGATGTAAAGACAAACAGACTGCCTTCTGTGGAGGGTGGGGAAAGGGAAGCAAGATTGGGGCAAAAATTGTAAAACTGAAAATAAATAAAACCTTTCTAAAATTAAAATTTTTTTTAATAAAGGTTTAGATAAAATCCTGAGCAATAGATCCAAAAACGGATATCTGGTCTAGCAATTATATAGTGGGCCATTCATTGTTCACTCACTCCTGTCTCCTTCCTTCTAGCCTACTGCTGAATCATTACCTAGAAAGTTGGAACATAAATACTCCTCTTCCCTTAGGATGAATCAAGTGAAAGGCAACTCTCTCTCTCTCTCTCTCTTTTTTAATCTCCAGTCAGAGATAGGACCCTGGTAAAATACTTCCTTTCTTGTTCTCTTTTCTGGGAATGCTGCCTCCTCAATTGTCTCCTTCCAATTGAATTTTAATAAATATATCCAGACTAGCAAAGCCCTGTTGTTTAATACTATTTATAAAAAGTAAACATCTAAAGCAGG
Organism: Macrotis lagotis; assembly: GCF_037893015.1. NCBI lineage: Eukaryota > Metazoa > Chordata > Mammalia > Peramelemorphia > Peramelidae > Macrotis > Macrotis lagotis. The sequence goes on from NC_133666.1 coordinate 384,960,055, forward strand.
GGTTCATAACCTTTTTTTTGGTCATGGATCCTTTCTCAGAATATTGTTTTGAGTGCATAAAAATAAAATACTTAAGATTACAAAGGAATTGATTTTTTTGCAATATAGGTATAAAAATATTTTTAAAAATAGTTCATGACTCCCAATCTTAAAGATAATAAACTTTCCTCTATACTCTGAGGGAAAAATTTTAGGCCTGCTTGAGGAACTCATGGAAAGAAAAAGACAAGGTCATCACTTTGAGGTCAGTAGTGGGAGATGGAGGAAGAAAGAGGGCTTCAGCAATATTGCATATATCTGGACATAGACATCATATGGTCAAATATCCTCATTTCTGGAGTCTTAACCCCGGTCTGGTCTTAGTAGTGATTTCTTTTACTCATGCTTTTACACTCATAGCTCTTTTGTTCAGTTGTTTTTCAGTCATGTCCAACTCTTTTTGACCTCTCTGGGGGTTTTCTTGGAAAAGAAAATGCCATTTTTGCCATTTCCTTCTCCAGCTCATTTTACAGAACAGGAAACTGAGGCAAACAGGGCTAAGTGACTTTTCCAAGGTCATACTAGTGGTCAGTTTCTAAGGTTGGACTTAAACTCGGGTCTTCCTGACTTCCTGAACTCATAGATCTACTCAACTTTTTATATCCTATAACTTAACCCTAGGCATCTTCTTCACTCTTCAGGAGCTCCATCCCTCTTTGGGTCTGACTTCCATTTCAAATTATGGAACCCATTTTTAGATTTTATTTTTTAGATTTTTCAAGGCAATGGGGTTAAGTGGCTTGCCCAAGGCCACACAGCTAGGTAATTATTAAGTGTCTGAGGTCGGATTTGAACCCAGGTACTCCTGACTCCAAGGCCAGTGCTTTATCCACTGCACCCACCACCTAGCTGCCCCATGGAACCCATTTTTAAAAGTCACCTGGAGGGCATTCATAACCTTTGTCCAGTGATTATTTTCCTTTTTAATTAACTGAAGGGACTGTTAGTACCTCAAAAAGAGATATACTGCTACATACCTGGCAGAGGCCATATTTCTTTAGTTAGAGTCTTGTTTTTCAACTCCTTTTCTAGGATTGGGTCCTATGCTTTCAAGGATCAATTCCTCTGTATAGAATGAAAGGAGATCTCCTTTGTCATTTGAGATTGTATCACACAGAACTATAACATCTTTGAGATACCATAGAACACTATACTAGTTTGTTCTTGTATTGGATGTATCAAACACTTATATTTTCTTCTATGCTGGGACAAATAATCCTCCTTTTAAAATTTACCCTGATATCTCTTTCATTCATTTTTCTACTGTTTAATTCACTTATTTCTTTGTGTCACATTACTGTTCAGAGAAAATTGGAGATTTTCAATGAAAAATTCATTTGTAAATTCATCTTTTCCTACAGCACTTAGTGAAGTTCCTGCCACACAATATATATATATTTAATTAATGCTTATTGATATGACTTTCTAGTATATTCAAGTTGAATAATAATTTTTCTTTCTTCTCTATACATTCTATTTCTCTCTGCAGTCTGTCAATCTCTCTCCCTCCCTCTCTATTTTAATTTTTCAGTCTTTCTCCTCCTAATACTTTCCTAGGAGAGAAAAATTGACATGAAATTCAGTTGTATTACATTAGGTCAATTTAATTTAATAACCATTTATTTAATGTAATAAATATTATGTTAGATGATACAAAAGTAAAAAAATAAAATATTCTCTGTCCTCAAGGTATTTACATTGTAGGAATGAGATGGGGAACCAATAAATACACAGATAAGTAAATACAAACTACCAAAAAAAAAAGATTGATTCTCTCCTCCCTTCATTTCGTTTTCCTTTTGAGTTGTTTGATACCTTTAAAATGTGGTTGCCAAATTTATAGCATATTAGCTTTTTTTTAACCTTATTCAATTTGTTGCTAGTTTTCCTTTATATTTACTAAGTTCCCAAACCTCTCAATTTATGTAAGTCTTTCCAGTATAGAAAATATGAAATAAAGGATCTCTGATAAGTTTTACTAATTGCCTTTATTTTAAATAACACTCAATGACATCTTTTGACTACTTTTGAGTGTTTTAAAAGTGTGTTCACTGTTGTAATTATTGTCTCTCAGTGCTTCTTATTTGGAATCAGTTGCGTCACTTCTTGCATTAGTTCATATGTCTTTCCAACTTAATCATTTTAACAGTAATTTTCCTGTATTATTACCATTAAGAAATATATTTTGTCCTATTTCTCAAATTCCTTTTCTTGCTATAGTTATTCACTTTTTATACGACATCAGAATAATCAGTTGAAAATTTAAAAATTCAGGCAAACTGCTTTTTGTGTATAGTTATTTATTTTCAATTTCTATTTCTTCCCAAATTCCTATCCAGATCAATACCATATTAAACCCATTTTTTCATTTATCAGATTTTGTGATATTCTTTTTTTTTAGGCTTTTGCAATGGGGTTAAGTGACTTGCCCAAGGCCATACAGCTAGGTAATTATTAAGTGCCTGAGGCCAGATTTGAACTCAGGTACTCCTGACTCCAAAGCTGGTACTCTATCTACTACACCACCTAGTCACCCCAACATTTATCAGATTTTGAATATATCTCTTCATTGAATAGTCATTTAGTAAATTTCACCTATGTAGCACATACCCAAGGAAGTAAAACTATAAATAAGGCATAGGTCCATACCCTTAAAGAGATATACAATATCATCAGAAGAATATTAATACTAAAAAAACGTCATTCAGAGAGAACTGAGAGTTATTTTAAAAATTGTACAATTCTCCAATGGACTTCATCCTCATTGTTTCCCACTGTTCAATTTAGGGTTTTTGCAGTGTCTGTCCAAGTAATATGTGCTGATGGAGCAGTTTTATGGGATGTTCATCTAATTATACCATTATAACAATAATAAGTAGTCGTCATGTGTTAGATTTTTCTTGAATAGAGAAAGCTAGGATGTTGGTATTCAAACTATAATGTTCAAAAACTTTACTACTAGAGTCCAAATTGAAAAGATATTCTCTGTGTAAGGTGAGAGGTCTTCCAAGAAGGAAATGGCATACATATTTTTTTCCTCTATACAAATTTTTGAAGAATTGTGTGAAGAGTCACACATAGATCAATTTATTAACAAATAAATACAATCAATAATGACATGATATATCTTAAAAGGACTTCTTGATAGACTTTGAAGCTTTTATCTCCTAATACTTATGTTCAAACCAATAGTTGTTAGTTAGTACCATGAAAAACTTTTATCATTAGGACATATTTCTTATTTTCTTTTGCTAAAAGAGGTACATTCAAGAAGTTACAAATCGGGGCAGCTAGGTGGCACAGTGGCTAGAGCTCTGGCCCTGCAGTCAGGAGGACCTGATTTCAAATCAGGTCTCAGACACTTAATAATTACCTAGTCACTTAACCCCATTGCCTTGCAAAAAAAACAACAAAAAACTTAAAAAAAAAAGAAGTTACAAATCCATTCTTTTTGTCAAACTACATGGTCCACTATATTGTCATCTTGATCATCCTTTGTCTTCCTTATTACACACAATTTGATTTTTGACTATTTGGTTTTCTTTGTACCAATCAGCAGCTATTGGTTTCCATATATAACTGTTACTTTTTTTAAACATAGTAATTCAATTCAGTAAAACATTTTAAAATTGTGCTGAGTGCAGAGTTTAGATAAGATATGTCAAGAAGTCGTGCCTTGGTTTCACACAAATCTAATTGAAGGGATTGCTGTTGAGAAGTAGCCTGGTAAAGAGGAACAATCGTTGCCCTTTGATTGGGTTCTGCTTTTGAATGTCAACTGTACTACTGATCAACTCTGTGGGAAAGCAGATTCATTTTTTTGGATCTCTTTTCCATATCTGGAAAATTAAGGGCTAAGACTCGGTAGTCTCTCAACTCCCTTCTAGTTTTAGAACTCTATGAATCTGACAACTTGTATTGACATATGACCTAAATAAATAGTCTGGGGGTGGCTAGGTGGTGAAGTGGATAAAGCACTGGCCTTGGAGTCAGGAGTACCTGGGTTCAAATCCGGTCTCAGACACTTAATAATTACCTAGCTGTGTGGCCTTGGGCAAGCCACTTAACCCCATTTGCTTTGAAAAAATCTAAAAAAAAAATAGTCTGTCAAACTTTTGTGATAGTCAGATGGTACAGTGGATACAGCCTAGAGTAAGAAGGTAGGGGTTGGAATCTGTCTACAGACATTTATGAACTGTGTAAACCTTGGGTGCTTCATTTGATTTTCATTTGTCTCAGTTTCTTTAACTGTAAAATGGGGATAATAAGAGCACCTACCTTGAAGTGTGACTATGAGGATCAGAGTATATAATATTTGTAAATCACATGATGTTTATCCTTCATTCTCAAAGAAGACCATGACATCAGGGAGGTGATGCCATGACATGCACATGAATTGGATTTGGGTGAGGGAGTGCTGTGCTAAGTCACTTTCTCCTTCAGAGTTATCTGGGTCCAGTGGTCAGATATGAATCAGGACGACTGGAGATGACCCTGGATGCAAGGCAACCAGGGTTAAGTGACTTGTCCAAGGTCATATAGCTAGTAAGTGGTGTCTGAGACTGTTTTCGGACTCCCATCCTCCAGACTACAAACAAAGCTTGTGCTCCTAACTGACCTAGCTAGCTCCACGTAGCTGACTGCTGTAAATCACACAGCACAGTGCTTGATACACAGTAGGTGCTAAATAAAGGCTCATTCTCTCCCCACACCCCACATCCCTTCCATTTTATGTGGTATGGTTTCCTAAATAGAGTGAGTTCATCAAATGAAGTTTTCATCTAAAAGTATTGTTTAAGCCCTTTAATGTTCTGACTTAATTTTCATTATGTTTTATGGCTTTAGATTTGTTTTCTAAAAGTTTGTTTCTTTAAAGAAATCCCATTCTATTTTTTCCACTTTTCATTTCATATAGAATATTTAATAGCAATGATGATATACTTATATAAATAAAACAATCCATAAAAAGTAGAAAATAATATATTGACTGAGCAGTAAAAAGGATACCAAAATCCCATTGATCAATTTATTAATTACTGAACAAATTGCTCAAAAATGCCATGATATTTATACAGTCTTCACTGATGATTCCTAGGCCTTTGGCTCCATCCCAAACTCATGGTTTACTCATGCAAATATCTTAAATAGTCCCAAGTTTATTATGAGTGCTAGAGAACTTGATATTTACCTAGAAAAATATTCTCTATTTAAAACATGATTCATCCAATAATATTAGTAAAATTGATATGAAATATGACTTTTTTCAGGGAAATATTTTAAACTTATCATTATTCTGTTTAGTATTAAATCTTTTATATTGAACAGAAGAAAATATTCCTTTCAATTAAAAGAGTTGAGTTATACATCTTCTTACTTACTTGAAGTACCTAAATGATTTGTATGACTTCAACAAAAAGACACATTTAAAAGCTCCTTCATCTCATGGAATCTTTCTCCATGTTATCAAATATTATTTGCACTCAGCAAGGATAATATTTTTATTTCTTGTTAAGGAAAAATGGATACTGAAGATTTTAGGTTTGAATGCAGACGTCAAATTGAACCAATGGATAGAGGTGATATAAACAAATAACTTGCTATCCTCTGGGCCAGACACATCAAATATCAAGATATCCAGGAGTAAATGATGGTTGAATTTTAAGAAGCTTCCTGACAACCTAATGCAAAGTTGAATTAGAAAAAGATATTTAAAACAATTAGCATTTCTGCAATGTCAGAACAATAAAATAGACCAAAACAGATTTTCACAGTATTCTAACAAAATCACATATGATAATAATGAGCCTTAGGCCCTAAGATATCTATGGTAAGATGAAAACTTCATTGAAAAGGAGAAAGATGATTGGATATAAATTTTTGGAGTACATAATATAAAAGTTTCAAAAAACCTATAGAAATGCTTTTGGAATAAGTTGCCATAACTTCACCAAGCAATAATAAAGGCTGACAACAGTTACATGCTTTTAGATTTGTTGAATGTAATCAAAAGATATTTACTTTCAGATGGAGTCATTGAAACTACTAAGATACTAGAGTTGACTCAAAATGCCCCTCACTGCTGATATCTATACAGACTTAACCAATAATATGTTAACAATGACTAAGTTAGTCAATAAACATTTGTTAAGTGTCAAATTTTGTTCTGGGGACACAAAGGCAAAAGCCCTCAAAGAGTTCATAGTGTAATGGGGAAAACAACATACAAACAACAACTATGTTTATATATGATATATATATATATATACATATATATATAAATTTTATACAGTTGTTTACATGTTTTCATATATAGTTTTATAAACTATTTACAGGATAAATTGGACATAATCAACAGAGAGGAGGTAGTAGAATTAAACAGGATGAGGAAAAATCTTCCTTTAGAGCTGGTACTTGAAGAAAGTCAGGGAAGCCAGCAGAGAGATGATAAAGGGCATTCCAGGCATAATGAACAGTCAGTGAAAATGCAGAGTAAGGAAATGACATATTTGAAGACTGGGGCTAGGAGGTATAGTGATATAAAGTGCTAGGCCTAGAGTCAGGAAGACTCATCTTCTTGAGCTCAAATTGGGCCTCAGACACTAACTAGGACAAGTCACTTAACCATTTGCCCCAGTTTCTCATCTTTAAAATGAGCTGAAGAAGTAAATGTCAAGCCACTCCAGTATCTTTGCCAAGAAAACTCCAAATGGTATAGTGAAGAGTTGAATATTACTGAAAAAATTGAACAACAACAAAATTTGAGAAACAGCAAGGAAGACAGTGTCTCTAGACTGGAAAGTAAGTAGGTGGGGCTAGGGAAAGGAGAATAAGGTATCATAAAAGTGGAAAGATAGTGATGGAACAAGTTATCAAAAACTTTGAATGACAAATAAAGGATTTTATATTTAAACTGGAGGAAAGAGGGAGTCACTAGCATTTATTCACATTAGCAGATTTTTTTTTATTGAAACTGAGTTTATGCTAACTAAATCAAAACTAGGTCAGACTACCAGAAATTAAAGGACCATATTTAGTAATGCAGATTACTTAAGGAAATGATAGAAACTGTGCAACATGTCACTATAGGCTAAAAAATTTATCTTTTATAAAATACCTAGCAAAATCTGACCAGTTGCTTGAAGTATGCTTCAGAGGCTTGCTAATTTTCTGGACTGACAGATGACAAATTCCCATATTACCAAAACATCTTAAAATACCTGGATACCTTAACCAATAAATTACACTGGAATCAGAATGTGGATAAGGACTAAACTATTTTCCATGCTTCTCTGGATATCACAGTGATATACAACTTAAGAATGTTTTTAATGTATGTCACTGTTAGCAAATATTCACTATCATAATTGCTGCTCAGAACAAAAACCTTTTAAAATATAGAAGCTTAGAAGAAGAGATCAAAAATCATGTGGGATCAGGCTCATGTCATTTTTGCTTTATTGTCTCTTACTGGAATTGTACTGAAGATGTTTTGGGTGAGTCTACTGAGGATGAGCTTACATCTTAATATTTTTATTTAACTTTAAAAAGCAGTTTTTGTATGTGCCTTAGTAGCAGTCCTTATAGCATTTAATAAAAATAAATAATAACAGTATATCAACTTGGCCCAAGATTATTTCTGTCCTAATGCCATCAAATTAAATGAGAATTTAATTATAATAATAAATAAAATTCCTCTAAGTGAGATGATAATTTGATATTAACAATGATAGTAAGAATAATAGTACTGACAATTCTTTGAGGATTAGAAAACACTTTATATACACATTACCTTATTTAAGTGTCAAAACAATTCTGTATAATTGACATTGCAACTATTATCACTATTTTACACATGAGGAAACTGATTCTCAAGAAAAAAGTTACTTGTTCATGATAAAACATCTGAGAGAAACAAGAAATGATATTTGACCCTGGGTTTTTCCTTGCTCAAGTACAATGCTCTAGTCATTAAGTCATGTCAGTATGAAGTTTTCAATTCCATAATAGTTTTTAAAAGATGGGAAATTTTAAAGAAAAATTAAAACTTAGTAGAATATTTAATTTTGAAATGGAAGAACAGTTAGTAATTGAGCAGTTTAGTAGACTGAGATTTTGTTTCTGCCTTATTCAGTTACTCATCATGTAAAAATCATTTCATCTCTATTACCTCAGTTTCTCCATTTATGAAACAGGCATAACCACATTTAGTTATTCACTGAGAACCTTCATTGGGCAATTTTTGTGAATTGCTACACATGTCCTTTATCAACATGAAATCTTGTGAAAGATTTAGGTCTTCCCATTAGCCACCCATTGCAAGAAAATGAACTAACTAAAAGTACTAAATGAAGAATGATTAAAAATTTCCTGTTGAACTTTCTTAAAGGGGGAGAAAAAAAGAGGTGATTCCAGAACATGTTGATACAGGACTCCTCTGAATTGCTCAAAGGGAGAGTCAGGGTGTGTCAAGACTTCTCCCCAGTAGAATGCTGAGTAAAGGAGTAATGATGTTTGCAATGCCACCCTATATATAGACACAGAGAGAGAGAGAAAGAGGGAGGAAAAAAATTCTTCTATGTCATTAAATATTCAAATTGAATACTAATATAATTGGACTAAAGGAATTGTTTGATGAAATTTCATAAGACAATTAATTCATTTTTAAATTTATTTTTTCTATTAGTATTATGTAAGCCTGAAATTAGTAAAATGATTCATGTGGCAAATGAAATGAAGGAAAGAAGAAAATTCATTGTTAAAAATGTATAAGAAATCCTCAAAAAAACCCTAGAGATGTCCATTCATGTTAAGTATTTTATTGTTGTGGTTATTTGAAATCTTTTATGAGAATATTAAGCAATTGGGAAGTGCCAGACACAATAATCATAATGTAAGTAAAGTGGAGTTTAAGAAGGGGAACTAGCAATAGGGCAGAAGCAATTTGGAACAAGTCCCAAGATTCTTAATTCTTAAATTTTAAGGTCCTGGGAATAAGAACTATGAAAGTCAGTATTTTTATCAAATCCTCATCTAACATCTAATCATATTATAACGTAAAGTAGACTGAGCTAGAGATCTGGTGACCACTTGTGAGGTCCATGTCCTTGTCCTTGGGCAAGTAACCTCACCTCTCTAGAAGTCCATTTTCTCATCTGTAAAACAAGAAATAAACATTAAGTTCCTTTTTGGTTTCAATAACTCTAAATTCATCTTGCTGATATAGTCAAAATAGGTTTATTATAGATGTTCCTTAAGTTGAAGGGAGATCAAAAGAGCTTCCATAATTAGATTTTCATGAGGTCAGGTGGCAGCTTCTCAAAGCTTTTAATTGAATAAAAATAGCAGAGTTATTGAAGCTTCCCTGCTTTCTGTAATAGTAAAATGAAAAATAACAATAGCATTTATGTAGCTTGTTAAGGTTTTCAAAATCTATATAAACTTTATTCTTTCAGCAACCCTGAGAGAGAGGAGCTATTGTTTTCCCCATTTTATAGATGAAGAAACTGAGACTGAAAGAGGTAAGTGACTTGCCCTGGGTCACACACATCTGGGGCTGGATTGGACCTCTGGTTTTCCTATCTCTTAATAGACTCTGTTTCTAACCTAAGATTTTCAAGTCTCTGGCCATCCTCTATGTTCTAATTAGATTTCAGACCCTGACTCCCCTGCTAACACCACTTTCCATTCAATCTCCTAGGTCCCTAGCTACCCTCTGTTTTACCACTCCATAGATTCATGCAGCCACAGAATTTTAGGGACTATAGAAATAATCTAGTCCAAGTGAAGTTGTAGGGGGTAGCAAAGATCTGTGTGGAAGGTCAGGAAGAAAAGGGACTGTTGAATGATAGCTAAAGGTTGGATAAGTGGGCACTCTGTTCTCAAATTCACCAGGTGCTACAGTTGGCTCAATTATTGAGACACTAGCAAATATATTCAAAATAAAGGACATTTAACGTAATATTTAAATAGCTCTAGTTCATTCTCTTTTCTCTCTTTTCAAATTTCATCAAATGGAATTTAAAAGATCTCAATATTTTGATTAAAATGGATTATGTGGGGGGCAGCTAGGTGGTGTAGTGGATAGAGCACTGGCCCTATAGTCAGGAGGACCTGAGTTCAAATCCAGCCTCAGACACTTAATTATTTCCTAGCTATGTGACCTTGAGCAAGTCACTTAACCCCATTGCCTTGCAAAACAAATCAAAACAAAAACACAAAAAAATAAAATGGGTTATATGGTACTTAGTTTAACCAGTAGCCATCATCAGACCCTAATTCCATTTTAAAAATGGAAAGTTTTGGGTAGATATGACTTCATTCAGAATATTATATTCAGATCTCTCATTAGATTTTATTTTCCTATGGTTTCACTAGAAGGTGGGAGTCAGTAATAATTATAATAGGTACTCAATAAATACTAGTTAAAATGAATGTTGAAATAGCAAATGTCAGCTCATTTTAATGATATCACTAAATTGGTAAGCTATATCTAGACGCCCACAGACTCCTTGAATAGCTGGACAAATCAGAGTATGGAGTAATTTACTAGACTGTTATCAAGCTTCCTTCTGTGAATATGTCCTTCTCTTATACATGTTACAAGAGTCTTATTAATTTAGGATCTTATGATGTTGGCAGTAGTATGACTTGACAGATTGATTATGCCAACAACTCATGCACACACAGGTTCTTCCTTGAAAACAAGAATGGAAGTTTATTAGGCATACATCATAACTAGCTAGACACTGATAATCTTGAAGAAAGATAGATTTGCAAACCATTGTTTTACAAATAGGAAATTAGGCTTGTTACTTGCAACATTAACCTTAAGGACTTCTATTAAATATACATATATTTATAGCATATATATATATCTTAAATTTATACATATAAATGTAAATATATTTATTTTATAGATCAAGAAACTGAACAGAGAGAGACTAAGTGACTTGCCCAGTGTCATAGCTAATAAGTATCTAAAATAAACTCAAACCTTCCTAACTTCAAGTCCAGTATTCTATCCAATGTCATATCTCTTGATTCGCATATATTTACTAGTTGTGAAGGACTTTATTCACAGTTAATTGTACTATTTGGTAGTTTGATAAATTGTGTTTTTTTTTTTTAACTTTCTTTTTCTATGCTCACAGAAGTAAGCTATCTACTATTCAAGGACAGAATGTTGGCAGAACCATCTGTATATCCTGGCCTTGTATAGTTTGCTTAGTCTGGCATATTTTAAACCCTTTTTTAATCCTGAGAGAATCTCACTTGATGATCAGAACCAGGATTATGTCTTCTGTTCATAGGCTTAATTACATTAGGTTCTTGCTGTTAATCAAAGGATTTAGTCAATTAATCAATTAGCATGTATTAAGTGTCTACCATGCACCAAGTATTAGTATACAAATCAAAATAAGAGAAAAAGTCCCTATTCTCAAGGAGTTTAATATTATATTGGGGAGATATATTATATATATATATATATATATATGTAAATATATACATATTGGTAAATATACCTATTCATGTATATGTAAATATATACAAAGATCAAATAAATAATAAATTTAAGGGGAGGATACTAGTTGCTGGTGGAAAAGGCTTCATGTAAGAGGCAGCATTTGATCATTTTTTTTTAACAATCAGGGATTAAATGACTTGCCCAGGATCACACAGTTAAGTAAGCATCTGAGGTTGCATTTGAACTCAGATCCTTGTGACTCTACGGCCAGTATTCTATCCACTGTGTCACTTATCTTCCCCTAGGGTTGAATTTTGAATGAAACAAGGAATTCTAAGAGGCAGAAATGACAAAGGAGTACACCCCAGGCAGGGTACAAAGTTATGGAGATGGAAAACAGAGTTTCCTGTTCAAACTGCAATAAGAAGGCTAATTTCAGTAGGAAGGTGAGAAATGTAAGATTAGCTTGGATAAGTAGACTGGAACTGGATTGTGAAGGACAGATAGAAGTTTATTTGTAATCTTTGAAACACCAGGGAACCACTAAAATAGTCCAGGCAAGAAGTGATGAGACCCTGAACTAGGGGACTTCAGTATGAAGAGAAGAAGGGGACATATCCAGAAAAGGATCGAAAGTGGAGTTATAAATAACAAGATTTGACAACTAATTGGATATGTGGACTGAGGTAGAGTGATGGAGCTAAGGATGACTACAATGTTTTGTTTGACTGGAAGAATTTGAAAGGATTTGAAAGAATTTGACCTGGAGAATTTGAAAGAGGGGTGAATTTTAGGGGAATGAAAATGAATTTTGTTATTCTCATGCTGAGATTAAGTTTCCTAAGGGATGCCCACTTAAGAAATATCCAAATTAAGTTGGGGGGGGTACTTGACTAGGGCTTGTTGAAGAATAGGAGTTGTTTTTAGAGAGATGCTAATGAAACTCATGGGAATTAAGTTAACAAGTGAAAGAGTGTGGAAAGAGAAGAGGAGTCTCTTACTCTAGTAAGAGAGAGTTATGTGAATGGTTAAACCAGCAAAAGAGATTGAAAAGAAGAAAGAGCAGTGTCATGAAATCTAGAGAAGAGAGAAATTTGGAAAGTGGCAGGGAGATAGTTAACAGATGCATATACTGCAGGGGTCAAGAAGGAAGAAGACTGAGATAAGACTCAACCATCAGATTTGACAATTAAGAGTTGCTTGGTAACTTTGGAAAAATGCAGTTTAATTTGGGTGATGTGGTCAGAATCAGATTGCAAAGAACTGAGAAGTTAGAGAAAGGAGGATGCAAAGGCAATGGGTACAGTCACTATTTTCTATGAATCTGGTTGTGAAAAAAAGGAGATACAGGATCATAATGGTTTGATAAAATGGGTAGGAGAGACAGAGGCATGTTTGTAGGCAGCAGAGAAGAAACCAGTAGATAGAGAATAATGATTAGAGAGTGAGAAGACAGGAAAGAATGGAATCAAAGAAACACAGGAGGTGTACTGAGGGAACAGGAAATGGGGTTTTGGAATTTCAAGAAGAGGAGAAAATTCATGGCAAGTGATATCTATTTTCTCAGGAAGTTATGAAGGCAGATCCTCATTTGAAAAACTGGGGGAATGAAGTGGCATGGAAAACTTGAAGAGAGAAGAGAAAGTTTAGAACAGCCTTTTTTTAAGGTCTGGGATAAAGAATTAATTAGGGAGGAGTAAAAGGATTTTGTTGCTTTAGTAATGGCAGAGTTCAGATAACACAAATTTAAAGGAAATTATTTATTTTTCACTATTTCTATAAAGTCCACTACTATATTATCTGAATGTATAAAGTTTATTTATTAAAAGCAAGAAAACAAGTATAAATTCTTTCTTACTCAAAAACACTCTCAGGGCAGCTAGGTGGTGCAGTGTATAAAGCACTGGCCCTGAAGTCAGGAGTACTTGGGTTCAAATCTGGTCTCAGACACTTAATAATTACCTAGCTGTATGGCCTTGGGCAAGCCACTTAACCCCATTTGCCTTGCAAAAAAAAAACCTGAAAAAAACCCCCACTCTCAAACTTTTATGTCATCCATAATAATCATCTATCATTGATTTAGTGGTTGCCACAGTTCTCATTCATTTAGTAATTCATTCAATTTGTTATACAACTTGCTTTGAGAGTCACTGGTATGGAGACAAAAAGAAAACTGTCTGTCCTTGAGGAGCTTGTGTTCCATAGTCTAACTCTTCATGTTATAGATGAGAAAACTGAGCCCCAGAGAAGTTTAGTAACTTGACAAGAATTTCGTATGCAGTAATGCATTTGATCCTGAAAACAACCTTGCAAGGGAGGCAGAGCTGAGAAGATCCTGTTTAGAAATGACAAACCTATGGCTCAGGGGAGATGTTCCTTATCATGGTCACATAGCTAGTAGGAGAAAGAGACAGGATGAGAATCCAGATTTTTCTAAATATCAGAAACTTGAGGTTAAAGAGCTTTTTCTTCTAATTCTAAGAAAGTCACTGTATCCAAATGATCTGAACTGATGTACTGGGACATAATTAGGGTAGCCCATGTTCTGTCACTACTTATCTATGTGATTTTGAGCATAAGTTACTTGAGTTTTCTAAGCCCCAGTTGCCTCATATTTAAAATGGTGAGCTCTGAAGTTCCTTCTCTAATAGTTAAAAATTATGTTAATCTTTGAGTGGATGAATAAAACCAAGAATTCCAAGCCACTTAGAGACAAAGCACCAAATATATATATAGATATTTTCAAATAGACAAATCCACAAAACCTTTTTGATTTTTTTTCACTTTTCATCAAGATGTGCAAAGAATGCCTTTGAACCTTGTTTGGAAATAACAAAGATCCAAAGAAGACTAGAAAGCTAGAGTTAGTATAATTGAACTTCAATTAGAGGATGAAACTCTGGATTATATTGAACTCTTATAAATGAGAAGCTTGTGCCAAGAAGGAATACTTTGTCACAAGAAACTCTTCATTACAACAGCCATCACTTGTGAAAACAAACATTAATATTTAATGGAATACATTTTGTATTTGTATGATTCACCATTCCTTCTTGCTTGGAGTATCATCTTTCAAGGTCTGTTTCAAATATCACTGAATTATAAACACATTGAGGGTAGGGATAATCTACTTTTAAACATCTTTGAATTTTCTGTATGACCTAACATGAAGCATAGTGTGTAGGAACTTGTGTTTGTTGTTCAGTCATTTCATTCATCCCTGATTCTTTGTGACCCAATATGGGGTTTTCTTGGTAAAGGTATTGGAATAGTTAGCCATTCCCTTCTCATTTTACAGATAAAGAAACTGAGGCAAGCAAGGTTAAATGACTTGCCCAGGATCACATAGCTACTAAGTGTCTGAAGTCATATTTTAACTCAGGTCCCCCTGACTTCTATCTACCATACCACCTAACAACAACCCACATAAAGGAGCTACTCGGTAAATGTTTGTTTCATGAAAAAATGAAAGAAATGATGGTTACATACAGGTAGCTTAGTATAGTAGATAATAAGCTGGATCTGGCCACAGAAAGATCTGGATTCAAATTTTTTTGGG
This sequence comes from Macrotis lagotis, assembly GCF_037893015.1. Classification (NCBI taxonomy): domain Eukaryota; kingdom Metazoa; phylum Chordata; class Mammalia; order Peramelemorphia; family Peramelidae; genus Macrotis; species Macrotis lagotis. Next base: position 384,975,117 of record NC_133666.1, read on the forward strand.
GGGAGTTGCAAGGCAATGGGGTTAAATGACTTTGCCAGGTCACACAGCTAGGTAATTATTAAGTGGTGTCTGAGTTCACATTTGGACTCAGGTACTCCTGACTCCGGTGCCACTGCTATATGCACTGCACCACCTAGCTGCCCCACTGGATTCAAATGTTAAGTCTGACACTTATTAGCTGAATGGTCCTGGGCAGGTCACTTAATCATTTTGTGGATCAGTCAACTATCTCATACTCCTCTACTTCCTTCTGCTCCAGTCCTCCATTTTCTGAAAAAAAAAAATCAAAGAAATTTGAATATAGTATAGTTGCCTATAACTTGACCCAACCTTTATAGGGATTTAAATATCTGTGATTTGCAAAGGGATGGGGATGGGCAGGAGGGAAGAGGAAAGGAAAGAGTATTTATTATGAGTCTACTATGTGTTAAGGTGATTTTATAAATATTATGTGATTTTACAGGTATTTATTATCTCTATAGGTCTTTCTAATTGTAGCCATAAAACGAAAAGAGAATCTACTTTGAGATTTCTGGCTCCTTCTCTCCTCTTTACCCAATTTCTTTCCCCCTTGTAGACTGATACTGTGTGTGTGTGTGTGTGTGTGTGTGTGTGTGAGAGAGAGAGAGAGAGAGAGTCAAACTTTCACAGACAGTCGTTTCTTGTTGGAACATGTGTTTTAAAAAATTTCATCAAACATTTTCCAAATACATATAAAATAATTTTTAGTAATCATTTAAAAATTTTTGAATTTTAAGTTCTCTCTATCCCTTCTATCCTACCTTTTAGAAGACAAGTACTTTGAGTTTTTGATTATACATATGGTGTCATGCCAAACACATTTCCATGTTTTCATGCTGCAAAAGAAAACAAACAAAATAAGACAATAAAAATCAAGAAAGTAAGAAAAAATTTCTTCAATCAGCATTCAGAGTTCATCAATTCTCTCTCTGGAGGTGGATACTATTTTTCATCAGGGATCTTTTGCAATTGTCTTACATCGTTTTCTTGATCAAAGTAGCTTTCGTAGTCTTTTATAGGTGATAATTCTTACATTGTTATTATTGTGTACAATGTTCTTCTGGTTCTTCTCACTTCACTTTGTATGAGTTCATAAAAGTATTTTCAGGTTTTTACTGAAACCATCCTGCTCTTCATTTCTTATAGCACAATATTATTCTACCACAATGATATACAACTACTTCCTCAAACATTCTTCAATTATTGGGCAGCCCCTCAATTTCCAATTCTTTGTTACTACAAAAAATTGCTTTAAATAGTTTTTGTACATATAGATCCTTTTTCTTTTTTTAAAAAATCTCTGAGATACAGACCTAGTAGTGGTATTGCAGGATCCAAGGTTATGTACATTCGATAGTCTTTTAGGCTTAGTTCCAGACTGTTCTCAAGAATGGTTAGACTGGTTCACACCCCCACCAACAGTGCATTAATGTCCCAAGCTTTCCACATCCCCTCCTTGCTGTAGCATGTTGTTAAATTTTGGAAGCTCTGCAGACAACAGCAACTTTAGACTGAATCATTTTTTTTTTTTCAATTTTGGAAAAGTTGCCAAGGTGAATGAGTAAGAAGAGAAAGCAGGTGGGAGGGGAGGGACACAGAGAGTGCAAATTAGGAGTGGTTACAGTGGGAGTGGCATCAGGCCTCAGGTGAGCTAACTGGCTCTTTCTCTTCGGAAAGGCATTGCCTCAACACCCAGTTTCTCTGCTCGATTCTTTAAATTTCTTTTACCATTGTTATTCCCCAGGATTACTGCATAGCAAGGTAAGGGGATGGGAGGGACATGGGTAGACTTTCCTTCTCAACTTCTGAAATCTTAAAAGAAAATAATAATTTTGAGTAATAAGAGAGAGAAGCTTTGCAAACAATGCAATGGCAAGTTCTTAGGAATGTTGGTTTCCTATCCATCACTCTGTTTCCGTATGAGCCAGGCAGCCTATTTTACTATTCCCACCTTGAATGGGGAGTGCTCCTTTTGGGATTGAAATCAGATTTAACCATACAAGGAAGAAACATAGAGATGACCTCTTCAGGTCATGAAGGAAGAAGTGGTTTTCCCAATATTCTGATTGTTCTCTGAATCTATTTTGGAATTCACATGGTTAGGCTTTGATCTGTTTTATTAAAGCCTTCATTTATTTTTCTTATCAGTTTCAGAAAGGGTGTGTATCCTTAAAAGTAAGCAAGTTTTTTTAACTTCTTAATTTGCTAATTACAAGGGAAACACTGTAATGACTTGCTCAGTCTTATTAGCAGGTACTGCTTAAATGGGATTTAACTTTATTGATATAATACACTTTTATCCTAAATATGGGGGGAAAAAACAGAGGAAGCTTTCTAGTGCATGGGCGGATAATTTATGGAGACTTAACATTAACATTATTAATGCTTTATAATATCTAACATTTATTTATTACTTTAAAATTTGCAAAATACTTTGCCCATACTATCTCATTTGATCTCATTTCTGGGAAAATGTATACTAGAAAACGACCAGAAGATTGTAGGATTCATGGAGAGAGGTTGTTAAGTTGTAGATGTGATAGGAGATGTGATAGTGAAGTCATGGATATACCAAAGCAACAAAATTCAACACATTAAACTCAAGTTTTTTTTTTTTAACTTGAATAAAGTCATTAATTTGTGATCAGCAAAATCATTATTTTCAGTTTGTTTCTTTCAGGGAACATAGAATTAAATCTAAATCTGGAAGGGTCCCCAGAGATCACATACACATGAGGAAATGGAGGTCCTGGGTCCCACAGGTATAACTGTAAAAGGGGCGTTAGGTAGTACAGTAGCAAAATCTCTGGGCCTGGAATCAGGAAGACCTGAGTTCAAATGTGACCTCACTTACCAGATATGTGACTCTAGGAAAATAATTTCACCTCAGTCTGCCTCTGTTTCTTCAACTGTAAGATGGAGAAAATTACAGTACCAACCTCGAAGGGTTATTGTGAGGGTCAAATGAGATAATATTTGTAAAGTAATTTGCAAACTTTAAAGTGTTACACAAATGTTGGCTTATTGTTCTAAAGAGGTGGATTTTCTCTCATGGGGAAAGGGGGTCTCATGAGTCCCTCTTATTGCAGTATTTAGTGCTTTTCTCATTGGCAACAAGACATCATACTCTCCCATAATCATTGCAGTTACATCCTAACCATGGTGAAAAGTAACTTGGCACAAGGCTATCATGGCTTCATGGAATCATAGACTTGAGTAGGCAAGGATTTTTGATTTATATTATACATATATATGCACACAAAGATATAATATATATTATTTATAGAGAGGTATATAATTTAATCTAACACTTTCAGTTTTTATAAGGAAATTTAGGCCCAAAGAATTTTTAGATGGTTGAGAATATTGGGACTAAGAAGAATGGGGTGAAATGAAGAAATGATAGAAGCTATCTTGCCATGGCTTAGACTCCATGAAATTGGAGAGGTTAATTTGTTGTACCAATTTACTTTGCCATTGGCAAATGAATTAGATAATTTACTGGATCTTTCTACCTAACTGCTACACCCACAGTGATCTTTTCTTTTTTTAATTTTTTTATTTATTTAAGGCAATGGGGTTAAGTGACTTGTCCAAGGTCACACAGCTAGGCAATTATTAAGTGTCTGAGGCTGCATTTGAACTTGTCCTGACTCCAGGGCCAGTGCTCTATCCACTGCACCACCTAGCTGCCCCCACAGTGATCTCACATATACTGAGTTCTCTAAGTACTAGTATTTCCAGATTTTTTTTTTCTTTTAATGCCTACTTACTTTAACTAAGCAAGTTTGAATCAGGTTGGGCGGGTCTCAAAACTAACTGAGCTCTGATCTTGTGAAGACTATGCCAGTTCCCAGCCTTATTACAGATGCTGAGTAATTTCCTTGTGGGTGGAGAGGCAGAGGACTTGTCCTATGGGTTTGCTTAATCCAAATTAAGAATTCTCAACAGAAAATGCTCTTCTGTGTTTCTGACTTGGTTATATTTTGAAAGTAACCATTTCAGTCTTTCAAGGATTCCTGCTGCTTGCTCTGCAATAAATTCTAGTCATTGGGAAAGGGTTGCCATCTAAGCAGCATTGCTGGTGGTGATAGAACAATAGTAAATGGTGCTTTAAATTATTCTAGCAGAGCAAGAGAAATTAAACATGCAAAAACCAAATTATGAATTTCTAAATTTTCTGTTATTTAAGAGACTTCAAAGATTTCTATCCTTCATTCTGGCTCTGGGTGTTTGCTTTTTGTACAGAACTCTTAAAAGTCAGAAGTTCTCTGTTAGGTGTTTTATGGATCTATTTGATTTGGTTTGGCTGAACTCAAATCACATTTCTTTTTTTTTTTTTTTTAAGATTTTATTTGAGTTTTGAGTTTTACAATTTTTCTCCCAATCTTACTTCCCTCCACCCGCCAGGAAAGCAATCTGTCAGTCTTTACTTTGTTTCCATGTTGTACATTGATCCAAATTGAGTGTGATGAGAGAGAAATTTTTTTTTTTTGGGGGGGGGATTAAGTGGCTTGCCCAAGGCCACACAGCTAGGTAATTATTAAGTGACTGAGACCGGATTTGAACCCAGGTCCTCCTGACTCCAGGGCTGGTGCTTTATCCACTGTGCCACCTAGCTGCCCCTAGTTTTTTCTTTCTCTTTGTATCATCACTGTTTATAATAATAATAATATCTTGAACATAGCAGGTTCTCAAAAATATAACTAGTTATATAAGATACAAATTAAACTGATCTGAGTTCTTTATAACAGGAATTTCTAAGACATTGTATTGGAATAAAGTAGAATACATTTTAAAATGTGCTTTCCCATATAATTTAACTCTAAATCAATATGAATAAAAAAGAAAAAAATTAATATATATGTGGTTATTTATTATAAGGCAAAATTGTTTTATTTTATTTCTGTGTTTCTTCACTTGTAGAAGGCCCACATCATTTTTTTTCAGATCCCCTCCTCCAGTTAACAGTCTCTTCCAGATTACTTCTTTATATTTTGTGTACATTGAAATATGTTGTCCCCCAGATAGAATGTTAGCTCCTTGAGGGTAGAGACTATTTCATTTCTGTCTACTTGTTGGAAACATAGTTTTCACTTATGAAATATTCCATGATTGATTAGGAGAACAAATTGTCTACAATAGCTCAATTTGAACTTTGCTTTTCTAGGTTTATGGTTGCAAATGCTTTCAGTCAGACCTTTGAAAGGCTATATACCTGGTCATCTTTCCTGACTGCTGCATTTCTTTCCTTGAATAGTATTGATGGCTTAATTTTTCTAACATAAGAAAAATTGGCAGACCTGGCATGGAGGGCAGTTGTAAAAGTGAGCAAACTGATTTGGAAAACTAAAATCAAGTCACTAAAAAGCTAATTAGAGTAGATGCAAATTTGTTAGAAGATAGTATTATGTATTATTGACAAATATCATTTATTCATTTATTCATTCATTCATCATTTATGAAGCATCTACTATTAAAGAGTTATGCTAGGTTGAGCAGAGTAAAGAAAATTAAGAATATGGTTTTAATCCTTAAAAAGCTTACAATCCAGTAAGGTAGCTAAGACACAAATAGATAAAATGAAAAAAAAAGAGAATTCCATAAAAGCATAAAATGGGAACTACAACTACAAAGTACTGGTTGGGATCAGAGAAGACTTCATTAGAAGCTCATTTGAACTCAATCATGAATAGAATTTCAATAGACTGGATTGAGAAATGGGACTTTCCTAGACTAAAGAATAGTGTAAGCAATTGTATATAGCCAGATGAATCCAAGGTGTTCAAGGGACAGTGAGTTGTTCATTTTGGCAGGAATATAGGGGATGTGTATGGAAACTGTATGGGTATGATTAGAAAGATGGATTGAAGCCAGATTTTAGAGGACACTGAAGGCCAGCCTTTCAGTAACTAAGCATTGAACAATGTGATGTGATTAGGGATGTACATTAGGTAGATTAATCTGGCAGCCAAGTGGAGACTGGCTTGGAGAAGAGGTGGAGAAGGGTGGAGAGGCAGGCTATGGCAACAGCCTACCAACAACCTCCAAGTTTGTTTGTTCAAGCTCAATGACATCACTATGTTGGGGTCAATGTATAGTGTGCCCAACTGACAAATTCTGGAGGCTCTACCTTAAATTATGCACATATAATCTGAATGATCATTCAGGTTGGAGATTTTGCTAAATCTGTGTTTCTTAGTTTTTTGTTTGTTTCTTTTTTGTTTTTAGCTATTTTTATTCTGCTTTGTTCATAGAATACAGCATCTTCCTTGATGGTGGAACACCATGTTGGACAGTCCCCTCAGCAGTGTCTCTCATGTCTTCCAATGTTCTTTAGAGAGACCTTGGAGTGTTTTTATATCACTTCTTCTGACACCCTGATTGATATCCTAATACCCCCCTTCCCCCTCAAGTAATGAGAACATGAACTAGGATGATAGCCATGAGAATTGTGAGGAGAGGGGATAGATGTGGGAGATATAATATTATAGTGAATCCCTATATGTGACAATTTTTATAATCAAAAGAAAATTAAAGAGTTAGTACCACAAATGATGAAGAGAACCAGAAAGAAATAAGCAAATATCAGGGCACTAATTTTCTTTTTCTTTAATTTTTCTGCTCATCTTTGCTTGAATACACATTGGATGCATCTTTTCAATAAGTCAACAGGAAGTACAGTCAAGATCTTGAGTTATGAATATGGGTAGTATATGAAATACGTTCACAAGAAGAATATGTAGAATGAATTGGAGTTCAAGACTGAATGAAATATCTTATTTTGCCTTGATAGCAGTAAGCCTTTCAGTCTCATGCTTTTAGACATTTGTGGATTGATGAGGTACTAGACATCAGTGTCAGAACATAAAGTTATGAGGTTCTACACAGCTGGTAGGATTGCTTTAATCTTAGAATTGCTAGGAGAGGTTTGATTGGATGTCAAGGAATCTGCTATTTTTTTAACCTAGCCTAGGAGAAGCAAATGAACTCCTATGCATATATTAGCAATAAATAACAATCCTTTTGAACCCTGGAAGAGGTTCTTCTGCCAGGAGGGCTTCAATGTAGGATAATAATAGACTGTGACAAAAGATCATTGAAAGATCCAACAAACAAAAACTTTAGAGACAGTGATGACATGATTCAACAAATACCTTGCCGATGGATCCACCACATGAATGACTGAAAAAGGCATTGTGGTATATGGGAACTTACTCTGAATTGACAGACAGGATATGCAGGTTCTATCTTGCCACTGTGATCTGGGGAATTCTCACCTGTCAAAACAAAATCAGACTAGATAATCGCCAATGTCCTTTCAACACTGCAAGTTATTTAATAAATAGCCTTTGAGTAAGAAAAATCAGAACAAGAAAATTAGTTCCCTTAGATTTGCTTATTTCTTTCTGGTTCTCTTCATCATTTGTAGCACTAATTTTAATTTTCTTTTGATTTTAAAAATTGTCACATATAGGGATTCACTATAATATTATATCCCCTACATAAAAATAGTGATGCCAGAAGTCTATTTCTCTTCCTAAGGAAATAATATTGGATACATAAAGACATCAAATATTTAGAAAAAGCTCTCTCAAAAAATTGAGCCTCTAATTATGTCATTGTTATCAAGAAAGGAGCTGAGCAGGAAGAGTAGAGTAATGGAAAGAGCTACTGTTTGGGCAAACAGGAGGTTGAGGTTCTAGTCTTTTCTATGTCTTTTGACTAATTGTGTGATGCAGAGTTTGTGACCTGGAAACCATGAACTTGCTTTTTAAATATTTTTAATACCTGTTTCATTATATGTTTCCTTTGTCATCCTATGACTTTTAATTTTGTGCATTTAAGATATACATAAGCATATACAGATATATAAATAGTTGTGTCTAATGATAGTGGGTGGGGGAGGGAAGGAAAAATAAATTTATATGATAATTTTATAATAGTTAAAGGAATAGCAAATTGTACAAAACAGATTTGCAGTTTCGAGGCAATCATCTTTTTTTAGGGTTTTTTTTTTTTTTTTAGTTTTTGCAAGGCAATGGGGTTAAGTGGCTTGCCCAAGGCCACACTGCTAGGTAGTTATTAAGTGTCTGAGGCCAGATTTGAACTCAAGTACTCCTGACTCCAGCATCAATGCTCTATCCACTGTACTGGGAATCATCTTTTTAAAAATTATTTTGTTATGGAAATGCTTGTTTTATTCTATAAATAAAAATAAAATAAATTAAAAAATCTTTAAAAGATATTATAAGAAGGGGGCTATAATCTTCATCAGACTGCCAATGGAGTTCATGGGCTAAAAAAGATTAGGAACCTCTTGGTGATATTCAGGGATTCCTTCTGTTTCTAAAACTATGAGTCTGTATATCTCTAGGCTTCAGTTTCTTTGCCTGTAAAGTAAGGTGGTTTTACAAAATTATAGGTTCTTTAGAACTAAAAAAATCCTTTCTACTTCTAAAAAGTTTTGATTCCATGAAGTAATTTATAAGATTGGTACTATCTCTTAAAATTAGATTTATATTACTCAATCTTACTGTGGAAGATAAATAGATAAAGCATTTCTTAAGTACTCTCTCTATTCTAGGAGCTATACTAAATGATGGTCATGAAAGTAAAAACAAGCAGGGCAGTCCTTGCCCTCAAGGAGCTTACCTTCTAATGCGGAAAGACAATTTAAAAAATAAAACTGGAAGGAGGAGAAGAAATCAAGCCTGGAGATATCCAGAGGGTGGGGAAGGAATGTAGTTTCTGAAAGTCAGCATGATTAATAGAGATGTAGAGCACATTCTCTGAGACATATAAACTTGAAATTTTACGAAGAAACCTATGGATGCCATCTGAAGCTTTTGTGGCTTATGAACTCCTTTGCAGTTAGTGAAAGGTATGGACTCCCTAGAATTATATTTAAAAAAATATGAAAATTTTTTTTTAAAAAGTAAGATTGCAAAAGAAAACAAATAAAGGAAAAACTTGTCAGAAGCCAGGAAGTAACTAACTGGAAGCCCCAACATTGTCGACATAAAGCACTTCGAATGGAAGTGATAAAAACACTGTGCTACTATATTATATAGAAGGAAACATTTCAGCTTTTCTATTCACCATCATTGATTGCCATATTCCTTTTTATAAATGATAATTGTTTTTCTAGGAAATTGATGTGCTGTTAATGGTGCTGACAATATGAGTAAAGTGACTTTGTTGTGCTATTGTGTCATTGACTGAGACCACTGGAAAACCTTGTGTTAACTTAGACCCTATGTGAATATAGTACTGAACTCATTATTATCAATCACTTAGGGCCAATTACTGGGCAGATCATTCTAAATACCATGTGTGATTAGTTATCATAATCCAAATAACAGTTAATTTGATTATAGAGTCATAGCACTGAAAAATATATAGAAACAAAAATTGTTTTCGCATGTAATTGGGAAAAATAAAATATTATTTTTAAAAACTGCATCAAATCACAAGAGCCTAGTTGAGTTTATTTGAATTTGTATAGCTAATATCTATGTAGCATTTTAAGGTTTGAAAAATGTCTTATGTATATTATCTCATTTGACATTAACAATAATTTTTGAAGTAGATCCTTTCATTATCCCCACTTAACCAATGAAACTGAGATGAAGAGTGGTTAAATGACTTTCTCAGGCTAATAAGTGTCTGAGGACAGAATCAACCTGATCTTGATTACAGATCCTATGCTGTCCACTCAGCCATGTTTCCTTTAGGCATGGTATTTGTTTCTTTTGTCTTCTACTGCATTGAAACTTTTGATTACATTTATTATTAATAGACTGCACGTTTCTGAGGACAAGGGGTGTTTTATTTTTGTCTTTGTCTCCCCAGCACCAAACCCAGGGCTATGTCTTCAGTCAAAATGCAATAAGATTGGGTTGAATGATTTCCAGTGTTAGAAGGGAGTGCTCAGGAAGGCTGTTTAATTTGTGCATCAAATGTTAATGGTTGAAATGACCTTCTCAAAACACAAAGAAGAATTTTATGGGAAATGCAGAGGTTACCATATTGAAGAGGTCTGATCTCATATGTGACTCATGCATGGTCATTCCTATCTAACAGGATGAAACATTTTCAATGGAAAGGTTGGTTGTTAGGGGGAAAGCCCTTCCTCTGATACATCATCTTTAGTGAGGTATGCATTGACTTAAATTTAAGCTCTTAGCTTTGAGTCTTTAATTGACACACAGTATTAATTAAATTATGTCATGAATTGCCTTAAAAGCCATGAGAGTCTTTATTCATATAGTGTCATTCTGGTTAAATGCATTGCAAAATGTTTTTGAGAATGGATAATACCTGGGATACATGAGAGGAAATAAAGTTAATTTTTCTTTTTTACAGGTTTAGGTCATTGTATCCAAATGCTCTCATGGAGCAATATTGCCCTAGAGAAGCTTTGCATTAAAATGCCCTCATCATTATTCCAAAAAATCAGAGCATTCCTTTCCATAGAAAGAAAAAATATATTTTTTAAATGAGACCTTACTATTGATGATGCAATTACATCCACTTTAAGTTCCCAAGGGAACAACACAAAAAAGACATGTGAGAATTATTTATTAGTCAGTTGCATTGCTAAACATTAATTTTTAAAACCAGTTTGGTTATTTACCATTTCATATTAGAGAAACTGCTATTTTCAGATTTGGAAGGGCTTCAATAATGCAAGAGAAAATAGTTAAAAATGAAAATTGTGTGTATGTGTGTGTGTGTGTGTGTGTGTGTGTGTGTGTGTGTGTGTGTGTAGATTTTTATCCTTTATGTCCCTCAACTAGGGTTCTCTGCAGGTGTTGTTGGGATGTTGGGACAAAGTAAGAAAGACCTCTAGCATTACATGAGACATTTCTTGAGATAATCTTTTAGGATGATATGGGCAAACATATCACAAAATGGGCAGCTATTGATGCATTGTGACCAGAATTGATGCCAACTCCTGAATATTAGAGATGGTGGGATCCATTTGAGTATTTGAGATAGCCCTATAATAAGAACCCTCAATCTTTTAAAAAACGTTTTTGGACCTACTCAATTTCTTAAAGACTTGAGATGAGTGACTGATAATAATGCCTTTTCAGGGTGAGGTAGAAGGAGGAATTGCTGACTGTTAAGTGGAGTGAAGGGGGGAGGGTGCCAAGGTCAGCAATGTTTACCTTCCCACTGTGAATCTTTGAGGTGGGGTGGAGTGTAGTAGGGTGGAGTTGACTGGTCACTGCTTGAAAACCCAACAGATAAAACTTTAAATTTATTGCTTTATCCGGAGCTACTGGTTGGAGATTCCTGCCCTTTATTTTATGTTTGGTGCTTTCTTTTAAAAGGAAATATTGATGCATTTTGTTTTTACACAGTAGTCACTTCCATATGATAAGCATCCAAAGAAATCTCTCCAAAAGAGTTAAACAAAATGTATACTACTAATTTTCACTGATAGTATATGGAATTTTCCACTTTTGTAATTCACTTTTCATTAGTAGAAAAGAATGTCATGGGCTTTAACTTTAATGATAATTTGCTGTTTGGCATACTCTCAACCCCCCCCCTTTTTTTTTTTATCAATTTACTAATGTCAAATAAGTTAAATGAAATTATGAGTCATACAGAACACATCCATTTGTGAACCTCCCTGGTCTTTAAAACATGCACTTGTTTTAAAAATGATGAGAAGCAGAGGGTGCTTTTTTTTCCTATTAAACTATTTTAATATAGAGAAAAAAATTTATTGATGTACTTTGAGCCTAGACTTGGAAATTCACAAAAACTAATGTTGTAGCCATAGCAGGAACTCAAATAAATCATAGTTGAATTTTCTCTTTTATGAAGGTGAAAAAAGCAATACAGATTCAAAGACAGAATGTAAGTTAATTTTTTTCCAATGAGTTATTTCTTTCAGAATTTTACTTTTCTAATGGCTGGTAAAATTCCTTTGAGTGGGGGCCATGTGATTTGCTAGTAGGGCAAAAGAAATCCTAAAAGAACTGGAGATGCTCTGGTCCTCCTTTAGGTTCCCCACTTCCAATGATAATTCTGAATGGGAGCCAGCACTAAGGATATTTGGCTACATTCCTGTTTCTTTAATCTAATGATATGGAGAATAGTAGGAAGAAGATGACAGCATGTCTAGGAGAGGATGCTTACATTGGAAAACTTTAATACTGTCAATGGAACTATCTCTTTCCTCTGAACAACTTTTTCAGATTGAGAGATTTTTGGGAAACCTTTTTATAAAATTGTCTCTTACTCAAGATCTCTAAATTTTGTGATAACTTTGTGTTATGCTTGTCATTATTCACTATGTTCCATGAAAAACATCCCATATTTATCAGATGGATCATAGGATCATGGGATTTAGAATGGGAAGGGATATTAGAGTGTGACTCTAATAGAGTGTGGTTAATCCAACCCCTCTGTTTTATAAATGAGGAAAAATTTTATAGAGGTTAATGAGGTTTCAAACTCATATAGTTAGTAGAGAACAGGACCAAACTCAAAACCTGTGCCTTTCTTAAAGATTTATTATTAGAATAATATATCTTTGCCATAGACAATCTGTAAATTGTGAATTTTTTATAAATATATTACTTCTTTTTTAAAATTTATTTTTATTAAAGATATTATTTGAGTTTTACAATTCCCCCCCCCCCATCTTACTCCCCCCCCCCCCCCCGGAAAGCACTCTGTCAGTCTTTACTTTGTTTCCATGTTGTACCTTGATTCAAATTGGGTGTGATGAGAGAGAAATCATATCCTTAAAGAAGAGAAGTCTAAGAGGTAACAAGATCAGACAATAAGATATCTGTTTTTTTCCTAAATTAAATGAAATAGTCCTTGCACTTTGTTCAAACTCCACAGCTCCTTATCTGGATACAGATGGCACTCTCCTTTGCAGACAGCCCAAAATTGTTCCCGATTGTTGCACTGATGGAATGAGCAAGTCCTTCGAGGTTGAACATCACCCCCATGTTGCTGCTAGGGTGCACAGTGTTTTTCTGGTTCTGCTCATCTCACTCAGCATCAGTTCATGCAAATCCCTCCAGGCTTCCCTGAAATCCTATTCCTCCTGGTTTCTAATAGAACAATAGTGTTCCATGACATAATATGTTACTTTTATATTAAACTCTCATTTATTTGAATGAAACTGAATGAATATACTTCCATGATTTGCGTGACCTTTCTTTATGAATGATAATTATGAATGAATTGGTCAAAATTTAGATTCAGGAACCATTTAGGATAGATGCTCTTAACTTGGGATCCATCCATGGGATTTCCATCTATAAATTTCAAGGATCTGTAAATTTGTTTTTAAAGAAGTATTTTGATAACTCTCTCTCTCTCTCTCTCTCTCTCTCTCTCTCTATTATACACACACACACACATATATTTGTATATATATATATGTATATACATATATGTATATATACATACATATATGTGTATATATATATATATATATATATATATATATATATATATATATATATATTTAGTTTTTTGCAAGGCAATGGGATTAAGTAGCTTGCCCAAGGCTACACAGCTAGGTAATTAATTATTAAGTATTTGAGGCTGGATTTGTACTCAGGTACTCCTGACTCTAGGGCTGGTGCTCTATCCACCTCACCACCTAGCTGCCCTGATAATTATATTTCTTTATTTTTTTATTAATTTGTGGAATAAACAAGCATTTCTGTAACATAGTAATTTTTAAAAAGATCACATATGAAACTAAAAACCTATTATGTACATCTTGCTATCCCTTTTAAATGTATAAGAGAGTTATAAAGAACATGTTTTTCTTCTTCATCTCTTTCCATTCTTCCCTTGCCCTATGGCTATAATTAGTCACAAATATACATGTAAATAAAATTATAATCATGCAAACATAATTTACAAATATGTAAAATCATTTTATACACACTTCTATTTATTAGTTCCTTCTTTGGATGCAGAATAGTTTTCCTTCGTAGTCCTGTTTATTTTATTTTATACATTTTAAAACATTATTCGGGGGGGGGTACCCAAACCTTGACTGACTGACCTGGGACAATTTGCCCCTCCCTTCTTGGATGCTCACTATACAGAGGCAAATTTAGTGTGGACACCTGATTGGCATAGCTCATTGTAACCTAAAACTCCAGTCAAGTATCTGCCAACCTCAGTTTCCTTACTCTATAGATGTGTGCCATCATGCTTGCTAAAATTAATTATAGAAGGCAGAATCATTAAGGTACTGAAGTAGTACAAATCAGAAATACTTTAAACACCAACATTTTAAAGAATGATTCTTCTTTGAAAATAATCACTTAGCTTTTCTTGCTAGGAGGATCCTATGTGTCCCCTTCCCTTGGCCACCCTATTTTTTGACCATGGATGTTTTGGATTATCTCCTTTGTTGTAGATTAGATTCTTATTGTATTAAGATGCTTCAGAGGGACCTCCCCACTCTGAGATGCCAAGTGATTATATGAATGTAATATTTCTCTTTAATTTTTTTGTCTTAGGCAAACAATGGATGCTCTACGATTGGCAAATTCAGCTTTTGCAGTTGACTTTTTCAAACAACTGTGTGGCAGAGAATCAACAAGCAATGTTCTTTTCTCTCCAATATGTCTTTCTGCTTCCCTGTCCTTGGCTCAAGTAGGCACCAAAGGTGATACAGCAAATGAAATTGGAAAGGTGAGCTTTGAATTCTTTTTTTTTCATTTTTAAGAATTAGTAATATTTATTTTTCCTTGTACAATATCTGGAGGGGGAGGAAGTGGGAGGAATTTAGCATAGTATTACTGCAGGAATTAAGGCATAGCCAATTTTCTTCACACCTACTTTCTCATGTTGAACAGGCAATTTCTGCAACTAAATTGCATGATTTTGTGGAATTTACTCTGCTATTTTAAAATAAGTCCTGTTAGTCTCTATGTGATTCAGACCATTGGAGTTCCATAAGTATTTATATAAGGCATTATAGTAGAAAGATCCCTAAATTCTTTAAAACTGGATTCTAGTACAAGCTTTGCCAGTAATTTCATTGCATCACTTAATCTCTCTTCAATGCAGTTTTCTAATCTATAAAATGGAGAAGATGGTTCCTATTCCTGCAGTTTCATAGGGCATGTGGTAAGGGTCAAATAACATAATGCATGAAAACACTTTGAGAAGTATTGTGCCTCTGTGGATGTGTGATCTCATCCATTTGGATGTCACCTCAGGTTATACATATTATGCCCCATTCAAGTAGACTAATTATATCATCCCATACCTTGGCCACAGGGGGTACATCCAATATACTGGAGAGCTTCCTCCAGGTACTATGCAAATGCAAAAATATTATTATTTTCCTTTAGTTAGTACAGTTTTGATCATATCCAATAAAGTATTAGATCTAGTAAAAGCTTCTTGGTGCTAATGGGGATGTTATTGGTGGTAAATTCAGGAAAGTTTTCAAATCTTTATTTCGCTCAAGTCTTTACCACTCAGTGTTTATTTCCATGGAGTGTATTTCTAAGCTATTTATTATCTTTATTCACATCTTCATTTGCTTTTTGTCATCAAATGAAATTCCTTATAATCTAGCATTACTCTGCTAATGATTTTGTAGTTCAATAACACTTCCCCCCCCACCAAGAAGATCTCTATGCAAGATCTAGCAATAGAAGGTTAAGAGGATAGCCCTTCCCACATCTGTATCTTCCCAACCCTCCCTTAAGTCCAGTTCTTTTTTTAAAAGAAGAATTGTTTGGTGTTCATCTTTTATCCTCAAAAATGGTAATGTCCTTACAATGGTAATGTCTTGACTAGGTGAACTAGAATTTAAGTGAGGCACAGTTTCAGTCATCAGTCTCATTTTCTTCTTCAGAGCCATTGGAGTCTGGTCATCTTGACAAAAATCGAGATGACTAGTGATGGTCAGGAATGCAGTAGATGACCTTGGCCTCTGAATTAATCCCTTTCCCCGAGGGTTATCCCTGGCAAGGAACCTTTATTTCCTTAAAGCACAAAATTAATAATGAGTTGATTATTATATTTCAATGCTTCCATTACTAAAGTGCTATTATTATTATTATTATTATCATCAATAATGATAATATTTACATTGCACTTTAACAGCAACATAGGGGAACATGAGGGGATGTGTCCCTCCATACCCCTTCCACTCAGTGATCTTGTCATCCATCAAATCTATGAGAGCTGGGAACACTGTGGCAATGTGACTTTTCATTGTCAGATGGTGTTGGTTTTAAACAGAGCATGATATAGTGTCTCATTTACATGAGAAAACGGTCTTCACTTTATATGTAACATGCACTTTAGATTTAGATTAGCTTGTACTAGAGAGAACATTTGATGATTCAAATCAGGAGTACAAATGTAGGATTTAATATCCATCAGATTTTGGAGGGACTGCCAGATTGCAGCAACTCATAAAGAAACTGAAATACTTTTCTGGGACACCCTCTCTGAGGCTTAGGGGAACTCTGTGGAGAGTTAAAGTAAGGACTGAAAGGATGAATGAAGTGCTTTCATTATGTCAACTCACCAGTCAATTAGTCAATATTTATTGAGTGGTTATATGTAGCATCAAGGCTTTGTGGTGTGATGATACTAGGAGTCAGAGAATCAGCTTCATTGAATTTTAGGAATTAGGAGCTCAAAGCAACTTTATGGGTTCTTTCATCCAACCCCTTCATCTTTCAGATGAAAAAAATAAAGCCCAGGATGGTAAAATAATATACTCAAAGGGCAGAGGTGAGATTCAAATCAGGTCCAAATCCAGGATTCTTTTTTATTCTATCAGGATATTTCGATACTATCATTAGTCACTAAATTTTATTTTGAGTAAGCCATGTATGGAAGCTAAGTGGAACAGTACCTTCACAGGAAGATGTGAATTCACATATGTCCTTATTTGATGAGTTACTCTGGAAAAATCATTTAATCTGATTTGCTTTACTTTCCTCATCTAATCCCAAATGGAATCATGAAGAATTGGATACAACTAAAATAACTGAACAATATAAGCCATTAGCTTCTTAGAGTCTCAGCCTACTCCACTGAGAAGGTTGGACTTAATGATCTCTTACAACTTAGCTTGAACATTCTGATTCTGATTTATGCACTGCCATTAGATTTATACAATGGATGAGATACAGAAAGTTTATAAGAGTAGTTCTTAGACTCAGTTTGGGGAAAAAAAACTACAGGAAACAGAAGATTTTTAGTTGTTAATCTGGAGCATTAAAAATAAGTTCAGTAAGAGTTCAGGGGGGAGGGGCTGGAAAGACTGAAGAAGGCTTTATAGAGAAAATGGAACTTGAGCCCAGAACCTGAAGGATGAGCAGAATTTGTGCAGCTCAGTGTGGTGAAAGAAATTCTGGGTATAGAGTCAGAAAAACTTCAGGTCAAACCTGGTATTTACTACTTGAGTGACCTTGGGCAAGAAACTCTCAGTCTCAGTTTCCCTATCTGTAAATAATCGGTTGTATTAGATAATCTATGATAATCTTTCTAACTCTTAAACATATGATTCCATCAAAGGTATTGTAAGAAATGATAGGTAATATAGACAAGATGGGGAAGAAAATGAAGGTGGAATTGCATAGGGTGTGACCAAAAGGGAGTGAAAAAAAGCTGCAGGAAACAGACATCAGATAGAGAAGAACAGGATTAGACAAGGTGGACAAGGCTGAGTGGAATTTAGATTATAGAGGATCTTAGAGGGTTGGACTTGAGGTGGAATGGTAGATGATTTATGAAATTCATTTTTTCCTACAGACCAATTCTAGAACAATTCAGAGCAACATTCTTGTTCTCCCATAGGATTATTACTCTCTCTGCTTATCTGTTCTTTTCATTATGAGGGTTCTCTTTTTTTGAATAATTGCAAAACAACCTAGCACTTGTTGCTACAAGTAAATAGGTAGAGACTCCAACCAAAAGCTTGCTTTCTAAAAAATCCCACTGCCTTGTATGTGTGCATTTATCAAACACTTACTGCATTTGAAAAAATTTGCTAAATGCTTAACAACTAAACTAGAAGCTAAGGAAACTTAGATCCTAAAGATAGACTTTTACATTCAAAAACATCAAGAAAAAAAGCTATTGTATGGATCATGTATTATATGTTGCATTGAAATGAAACACTTGTAAATTACTTCATGAGTTGGCAAACTATGGAGGTGAGGTGGCACAATGGATAGAGCTCCAGACCTGGAATCAGGAAGACCTGAGTTCAAATCCAGTCTCAGACATTCATGAGCTGTGTGACTTTGGCATATCACTGACCTCTGCCTTAGTTTTCTCTTCTATAAAATTCCTCACAAGGTTGTTATGAGGATCAAATGAAAATAATAATAATAATAATAATAATAATAATAATAATAAAGCATTTAGAGGCTGAAAGGATACAATTCCCTTGCCAAGTTTCCTATAGCTCATGTCTCTAAAGAACAAACTGGAGGAGAAGGGAGGTCCCTAGGAGATTTTAAAAAATGAAAGGGTCATAGATTTAGAGTTGGTTGGGACCTCTATGCCCAGAGAGTTTTAAGTGCCTTGCCCACAGTAGTAAGTTGCAGAACCAAGGTTGATCAGTTGGTAGATCAGTAGGAACAAGTTCTTTTAAAGGATAAAGTAAAATAAAAATTGTAAAGTGCCTGGCACATAATAAACACTATATGAATGTTAGCTATTCTTATTATATCTTATTATTATATATCATATTATGGGGCAACAAGGTGGCACAGTGGATAGAGTGCTGGACAAAAAGGCAGGAAGATTTATCTTCTTGAGATCAAATTTGGTCATAGACATGTACTAGCTGTGTCACCCTGGGCAAGTCACTTTACCCTGCTTGCCTCAGTTTCCTCATCTATAAAATGAGCTGGAGAAAGAAATGGCAAGCCACTCTAGTATCTTTGCCAATAAAATCCCAAATGAAGTCACAAAGAGTCAGACAAGAGTCAAAAAGGATTGAAACAAATTCTTACTAAATTATTTCCTTGGTTGTACCTTATCCATAAATCTTTTTCCCCCTCAAAGAAATGAATTTTTCTTAAAGTCCTGGGGGGTAGCAGTAAAAGCTTCCTCTTGCTCTGCCTTCTAACCTAGACTCTGCCCCCTTCGCTGTCTGAGGTTCGTATTTCTCAGGGGTGTTATAGCGTGCTATATATTACACTCAGACTTAAGAAGTTCTCAGTACAAAGCCAGATCTGCTTATTACTAGCTTTATGACTCAAGGCAAGTCACAACTTTTCTTAGCATCAGCTTCCTCATCTACAATATGACCCTAATAATATCTATCATACTCTATTTATTGAGTTTTTTCAAGTCTAAGTGAGATGATGTATGTATTTTAGAAACTTTAAGATGCCATATAAATGTCATTTATTATCATTAAATATTGTTATTTTCATGAAATAATTGTTTCTTCAAATGATGATCCAAGTTTCATCTTTGAGGGAGTTTGAAACGTAATCATATTTGAAAATCATCCAGTGTTAACATTAAGAGAATCATTCCCAACTCAATTAACCAAGAGAGTTCTATTGTTATTCATTTTTCAGTCATGTCTGACCTTTTGTGACTTTATTTGGGTTTTTTTTGGCAGATAGACTGGATTGGTTTGCCTTTTCCTTCTCCAGTTCATTTTACACATGAGGAAACTGGGGCCATAGCTAGTAAGTTTCTGAAACTAGATTTGAAGTCAGGAAGATGAGTCTTCCTGACTCCACTTCATCTGCTATATCACCAAACTGCCCAGAACCAAGAAAAGGGAGTACAGTTTTTTACACATGTACCATATTCCTTTATTAAACTACATAGTTTGTGAAGTCAGGAACTATGGGTCATGAGATTTGTATCTTGGCCCCTTCCCCAAAGCACTTTCCCCATTCAGTGCTTAATACAGGACATTGAACTTGGCCAGCACTTTATAAATGAAGGTTGAATTGAGCTGTTCAACAGTGACAGAAAAGATCGATGGTTTCCATTAAGCAGACTCTTCTTTTTGTTCACAGGTCCTTCACTTTGAAAATGTCAAAGATGTACCTTTCGGGTTTCAAACAGTGACCTCTGATGTAAACAAACTTAGTTCTTTCTACTCTCTGAAACTAATCAAACGACTCTACGTAGATAAATCTCTAAATCCATGTGTGGTAAGTTTTTTTTTAAACTTAGCATATGTTTCCTTTTACACTTTTAGAGCTGTAAAAATCATTGTAGTCTCATTGGGACATTTGGGGTTCCTAGGGCATTTGGGGACACCTGAGCCTCACCTGACAGTCTCCTTAATTATTTATGCAGTGGGGGTGGCTAGGTGGGTAGTGGATAAAGCACCGGCCCTGGAGTCAGGAGTACCTGGGTTCAAATCCCGTCTCAGACACTTAATAATTACCTAGCTGTGTGGCCTTGGGCAAGCCACTTAACCCCATTTGCCTTGCAAAAACCTAAAAAAAAAATGTTTATGCAGTGACTAGGGATTCACTTAATAAAAAGCAATAATTGCTGCTGTCCCAAATTTGCAGAGCAGTCGATTCCACTATGTACTCTTATACTCTCATTGTATTAAATCATAGAGTGGTTCAGTGTGAGGAGTATTGGATTTGGAATTAGAGAATTGGGGTTCTAATCTCAGTTCTGCCTCTTAATTTTTGACCTTGGACAAGTCATTTATATTCTATAAAATGAGATTAGTTTACATGACTTCATAGGTCTCTCTCTTCCATTTCCAAATCTATGATACTAAGCTGAGAAGGATATACATATCATCTTTTAGCATTTAAAAAATTTCTGTCCATGATTGACTGAGCTGTCAATAAGCATTTTGTTCAACTGCTTTCAGTTGTGTCTGATTCTTTGGGACTCCATTTGGGATTTTCTTGGCAAAGATGCTGGAGCAGTTTTGCTATTTTCTTCTCCAGATCATTTTACAGATGAGGATACCGAGACAAACTGGGTAAAGTGACTTGTGCAGGGTCACCTAGCTAGTAAATATCTGATGTGATATTTGAACTCAGAAAGATGAATCTTCCTGACTCCAGATCTGGTACTCAGTCCATTGCATCACCTTGTGATAATTTTCAGTCTAGCTTTGGATGGCATAGCAGCCATTTAAAACCCCACTTTCTGACCTAATGCTCTCTGATCATTCATTCATTCATTTATTCATTCAATGTAACAGGAGATAAAATCTCCTTCCCTTTTATCTTTTTACCTGCACATTTATATAAAATTTTTGCATATAGTTCTTCCCCTAGATTTATTTCAATAGACAGTACTATGAAGAAGCTTTTGTTAGAATGATTCAAATTTAGTATTTGTTATCATAGTGGATTATTATTTTTTTAATTTAATTCTAAGAGACTAGGGTTCAATTAGTAGAAGATCATTTGTTCCTCTTGTACATTGTATCTCCAACATGGTTCCATCTCACTCCTAGTCTACAGTCGTACTGGCAAAAACAACTGGAGAACCAGACAAATTCTAGTTAAATTAATCAATGTTCATAGTTAAGCCCACTTCTTCCTCATTAGCAGTTTGCTTCAAATATCTATATAATCCCCTCATCTCTCTTCACTTTGACTACACACCGTGTTTTTTTTTGTTGTTGTTGTTTGATGAGGGGATAATTCCTTGCTACCAGTAAAGAACAATTATATCAGAGTATAGATTTCAGTAGTCAGGAATCAGAGATATCACTGGCTAGTCCAATCTTAAATGAACTTCAGTAGTATCATTTTAGCTTCAATGAAAATCAATTCTGAATGGGATGGGCAGAAAAATTGCTGAATTTCAGTAATTCCCTTATCGAATGTTCTTTTTTCCACCAAAGTACTGGGGAGCTCAAGCATCCTAAATTTGACAAACAGGTCTCTAAACTAAATAATCTAGCATAATTTTACTGCTTTTGGCAGCAAATAAGAAAGATATCCATTCTTAAGGTTCAGGTAATTTCAAATGTTGGGCAGCTAGGTGGAGTCTCAGAGCAACAGGCCTGGACTCAGGAAGATCTGAGTTCAAATTTGACCTTAGAAACTTAATAGCTGTATGACCCTGGGCTTAACCCTGTTTGTCTCAGTTTCCTCATCTGTAAAATAAACTAAAGAAGGAAATGGAAAACCACTCTAATATTTTTTTGCCAAGAAAACTGCAAATGGGGATCGCAGAGTCAGAAACAAGTAAACAACTTCTTGATTTTAGGACTCTAACTTCTGTGCCACTTAGCTCCCTTAGTTTGCCAACCTGTGCTCTAAAGTAATATTTATACAGGCTTTATTTCATTGCAACATATTAATGCCTAAACATACTGGATGATGCATAAAATATGTTTTTTTCTTGAGGGTTAGAATCCATCTTTAAGATATGGATGAAATTTCCTTATGTTCTAGTTAGTTGTAAAGCATTTGGGTTGGTTCCTGGAACATAGAAAGTGATAAGTACATACTTGTTCCTTCCCCCTTGGGGGTGGAGATAGGAGTGGTTGCCACTGACTTTAGTGGAAGTCATTTTGAGAGCTGCAATTAAAGTGACACATTATAAACTATAAACTTTGTAGGCAACCACTATAGTAGTTACTATTAAGCTGGTATAATATTGCATAAGGCTTTTAATAGTAATTGGAGGAAAGTGATTGATCTATGTCATAGGTATACTGTTACCTTGCAAGCCTATGAATCATTTGGATCAAATTCATGGAACTTGGTTTTTGCCATTTATTTTCCAGCTAGCTTTGGTTGTGTAATATTTGCATGTTTCGTTAATAATTCTGATTCTTGTGTAGAAAATCCATTGACTTGTACATATAAATTGTTAATTCTCTTCCTTTTCCCAATTTTTTTCTTCCTCTTTTTTACCTTGTTTCTTCCACTCCACCTTCCCCCCTTTCTAATCTTCTTTCTTTTTGCCTCCCTTTTCTCCTCTTTTCTTCTGACTTCTTCCCTTCCTCCTTTTACTTTTTTAACCTCATTCTCCTTTATCTTCTTCCCCTCCTCCTTTTCCATCTTGCCTCCATATCCTCTCTTTCCTTGATGTTTTCTTCTTCTCTGTCATCTTTCCCTCTTTTTTTCTTCTATACTACCTTTTCTTCCTTCCCTCCCTACTCCTTTTTTAATTTCTCTTCCTCTTTTCTTCTCTTTCTTTTCTTCTTCAAAATATACAGTGTTACAGCATTTGGGAAAAAAATCTTTGGAATTATTCCTTAGTACTTCAAAAGATTTGTGTTACCAGGGATGAGAAAATTTTTTGCACACATAGTTGATCTCAAGCTCTTCACTCCTTAGTTGGCAGTTTGATGAGGTGCCTGGTGCTCAGTCTTTTGGTGTTGAGCTTTTGTGTATGGCCTGTAACAACATAAGCTATATTACCATATTTTCCAGAGACTTAGAGATACTTCCATGCCACAATGAGGTAATAGGCAAAGAAAATTTTTCAGAGTTGTATAAAATGTAGTAGAATGACTACAGTTGTGTGTGATATGTCAAGGCTTTATTTTCTCTTTTAAGTAATGTATAATGAGTTTATATTGTAAAACTTACATTTTTTTCAGGAATTTGTTAGTGCCACCAAAAGGCCCTATGCAAATGAAATGGAAACTGTTGACTTTAAGGATAAACTGGAAGAAACTAAAGACAAGATCAACAAATCTATTAAGGACCTTACAGATGGTAAGTACCTTTTAATCTACTGCTGTAGCAGTGACCAGCTTCTGCTTTTTCTTCTGTTATCCCAAATCAACACATATCAGATCAATTATAAATGTGAGTAGTCATAGTTTAAGCCTCTTTTTTCTGTCTGAACCAAATGGTCTTAATATGATGATTTCCCCAATATCAAGGGATTTCTCCTTTCATTTTCTTTTAAGGTTTTTTTTTTTTGGCAAGGCAGATGGGGTTAAGTGGCTTGCCCAAGGCCACACAGCTAGGTGATTATTAAGTGTCTGAGGCCGGATTTGAACCCAGGTACTCCTGACTCCAAGGCCAGTGCTTTATCCACTACGCCACCTAGCCGCCCCTCTCCTTTCATTTTCATATGAACATTTTTCTTTTTCTATTTTTCTCCTTTACGTCATCTCTCATTGTTTAAGCCTACATGTATATGTAGTAGTCTACATAGGAAAATAGGATCTAGAACTGGAAAAGACTTTGGAAATTATCTAATCCAGCCACCTCATTTTATTGTTCATTTGAAGTTGACTTTTTGTGACTCCCTTTAGGGTTTCCTTGACAAAGAAACTTGAGTTGTTTTCATTTCTTTCTCCAGCTCATTTAACTGATGAGGAAAATGAAGCAGAAAAGTTCAGTTACTTGCCCAGGGTCTCACAGTTTCTAAGTGTCTGAGGCTGGATTTGAACTCAGATCCTCTTGACTCTAAGCCTGCTATTCTATCCACAGGACCATCTAGCATCATTTTAAAGATGGACATATTGAGGCATGAGAAATGTATTTGTCCAAGGTCACACAGGTAGTAATCTTTTTTTTTTTTTTTTTTTTTTTTTAGTTTTTGCAAGGCAATGGGGTTAAGTGGCTTGCCCAAGGCCACACAGCTAGGTAATTATTAAGTGTCTGAGGCTGGATTTAAACTCAGGTACTCCTGACTCCAGGGCCGGTACTCTATCCACTGCACCACCTAGCCACCCCCACAGGTAGTAATCTTAAGAGGAATGATTTGAACTCAGATTTTCTGGGCTAGTATTCTTTCCCCTCATGTATTTAAGATAATTAAATAATATACCCATATCAGTTCTTTTATCATCTGCACCAAAAAATTAAAAGAAAAAAAATTTATTTTCTTCAAGGAGAAATATAGGCAGAATTGTGGAGGTGCAATGAGTTTTAATTCTCAAATCTCCTCTTATATCAGCTCATTGGTGTAATTGGTACAATCCTTAAAACCCAATAAAGTTCCTCTTTGGGGGCCTAACCATCTTTTCTGATTCTGATAGTACTTCATTATACTATATATTTTTCCCATCTTTCTATTTCTTTTTTTTTTTTTTTAGGTTTTCTTTTGTAAGGCAAACAGGGTTAAGTGGCTTGCCCAAGGCCACACAGCTAGGTAATTATTAAGTGTCTGAGACCAGATTTGAACCCAGGTACTCCTGACTCCAGGGCCGGTGCTTTATCCACTATGCCACCTAGCCGCCCTCCATCTTTCTATTTCTTTACCTGAGCATATCTCTCTATCATTGTTTAAGCCTACATGTATATGTAGTAGTCTACATAGGAAAATAGGATCTAGAACTGGAAAAGTTTATGAATCTCGTGTTCAACAGAACCTCAGTGTTCTGTTTTCCCTAGCAAATCTCTATAAGAATTCTAAAAGGATATGATTATGGACATCTCTTCCCAGGAAGCATATTTGTATTCTAATAGGAACCTTTTGGAGACCAATCTTTTACCCAGGGAAGTAATTCTAAAGATAGGGCATTTCAAGGATTATAGAATTTGAGGTAATGAGAGGTTGTTTTAAACAAGGGGAAAGCTCTCAAGTAAAATCTCATAGGCAGAGGCCATTCTGCCTTTGTGAGAAGCCAGCTCTCTTCTTTACAAGTGTGATTTTGTGATTTACCAATCTGTGATACAGTACTTTTTCCTGATTTTTTTCCCCTTTTCATTGTACTTTTCCTTCATTTCCCTTTAAGTATGACTTCTTAGCCTGAGTTAAATGGACCTTCAGTGGATCCATGGATAGATTTTAGGGTTTGAAATAAACTTGGAGGGGAAACATTTACATACTTTTTTTGAATTAACTTTTAATTGAAATTAGTATTTCTTTCAATTATCCACTAAAAAACCATTTTTTAAAAGATTTTATTTATTTTGTTTTACAATTTTTTCCCTGATCTTCCTTCCTTCCCCTGACCCCCCACAGAAGGCAATTTGTCAGTCTTTTGTTTTTAGATTTTTCAAGGCAATGGGGTTAAGTGGCTTGCCCAAGGCCACATGGCTAGATAATTATTAAGTGTCTGAGATTGGATTTGAACCCAGGTACTCCTGACTCCAAGGGCTGGTGCTTTATCCACTGCGCCACCTAGCTGCCCCTATTTGTCAGTCTTACATTGTTTCCATGGTATACATTGATCCAAATTGAATGTGATGAGAGAGAAATCATATCTTTAAGGAAGAAGCATAAAGTATAAGAGATTGCAAGATCAGACAATAAGATATCAGTTTTTTTTTTTTTTCTAAATTAAAGGTAATAGTCCTTAGTCTTTGTTCAAGCTCCACAGTTCTTTCTCTGGATACAGATGGTATTCTCCATTGCAGAGAGCTCTAAATTGTCACTGATTGTTGCACTGATGGAAGGAGTGAGTCCATCAAGGTTGATCATCACCCCCATGTTGCTGTTAGGGTGTATAGTATAAAAAAACCATTATTATGAGAGGGATGATAGGCTATATCATATTTTAAGAGGGAACTGTGATGCAAAAAATGTTAAAAATCTCCGCTTTAAACAAATATTTGCTATAAAGACCTACAGGTTTGTACAGATTAAAGTATCTTTCATGATGCAAATACATTTTCCTTCAATAGGCATAGTCATTTAAATAATTTGGTCCCTAGGGCAATTTAACAGCTATCTTCTTGAAGGAGATTCAGATAGACCAGGGATGATAACTGACAACATAACTGTTAATTTTCACTTTCCCTGAACAGGGCACACATACGCTTACATTTATTCCAAAACAACCAACCATAAAATGATAGGGTTTCCCAAAGTCAGACTGGCAGGTCAAAAATAACATTTACTGCTTGAAAATTCTTAGTTGAATTCTATACTTAGAACATTTCAGAGTGCAGAGGAATTATCATCAATCCTCTCTCAATGTGGCCTAAAATTAGATTACCTTTCTTGGCTGCTATAGAACATTGCTGGTTCACAATGAGAGTCCTTTAGGATTCTCAGATTCTTTTCAGATATATTGCTATTTAGTCAAATCTTCCCCTAGCTTTAGATTATGAGGTAGATTTTTAAAAAACTATAAGACTATAAATTAATTGGTTTTAATCTTACCCAATTACCCATAATCTTACCCAATAAACCCAATGACTATCCTATTGAAATAATTTTAGATCCTGTCAGCTCTGTATCATTTAGAAATTTGACAAGTATGCCATTTCTACTTTTATTCAAGGTAGTAACAAAATGCTAGATAATAGCACTGGGCTAAGAAGAGATCTTTGGAGAGAGCAATTTTCAGACTATCATTGAACAATTAATAGTCACTGTATCAACTTGTTCAACCAGTTCTGAATCTCCTTTTACTATATATCATCTAACTTTCATCTCTCTACCTTGTCCACGACAGATGAGAGATTTGGTCAAATCTTTTTCCAAAATCTAGATTAAATGCTATCTATGGAATCTCCATGATCTATTAAGCTATTAACCTTGACAAAACCAGAAATGAGGCTGGTCTGGATGAAACTATGTTGTCTTCTTGTCATCACTACTTTTTTATCTAGATGTTTACTAATCATTCTTTCTTATTATACATTCTAGAAATTTGCTAGGTCAAACTCATTAGCCTATGTTTGTATAATCTATTTGCCTCCCCCCCCCCATTTTTATTTTGAAGGAAAAAACAATTTTCCCTTTAGCTATGTGATACTATCCCCTTCTTCAAGATCTTTTAAAGACTTTGCCTCAACAGTCACAAGAATAATTTTATTTAGTATATTAGGATTCAGTTTGTGTTGGTCTAGTACCTTGAACTGATTATTCATCTATTTTTAACTCAGAATAACACATTACAAAGAGTTGGAAGAGACTAAAGTGAACATTTAATCCCAGCCATATGTGAAAGGTATCTCCACTATAATTTACCTGACAAGTGGTTCTCCTTATTAACTACTTTTGTCCTATTTGAATCTAATGATCATTTACTTTGACGGAGAAAAGAGAAGCAAAATAATTTTGCCTTCTTCATCTCATTTACTCTAATCTCCCCATCTACTCTATGATCTTATACTTTAGCTCCAAAAAATCCTTCCTCCCACAACAAATTTTATTGCTTTGATTTTCCTTGATAGCCTCAGGTCTTTAGCATCCTGTGTGACATGTGAATCATAGAAGTCACGAATTTTCAGAGCTTGAAGTAGCCTTAGACATTATGTAGTCTAATTCTTTCATTTGAAATGTGGGGAAAAAAAGAAAAACCTGAGAGCCTGAAAAGGAAATGATTTGTGCTACATAGAGAGTCAGAGTTAGAAGTGGGACCCAAACTCAGTTCTCCTAGTTTCAACTCAAGTTCTTCCCATATATAGATTCTGTATATGAAATTGTTTTTATGACCTCTGCTTCCCTGAATATCGCTGGTTAGTAAAGATGCTTGCTACTTCTATGCTAATATGTAAGCAAGGACTCCTTGCTATACCCCTCTAGCTTCCCCAAAGAAATTTTTTCAATATTTGGTTAAGTGGGAAATTTTCAGCATATTGTATGCTTCCTCTCCCATTTCCAACCCAAATGGCCTTGGATGTCCTAACCAAAATTGTCTGCAGGAAAAAGGTAGAGGTGTTGAATGACTTTACCATCCTTTTAATAAAGCTATAGGTAAACAATAGATGTCAAATTTGGAAAATTCATTTTGTATAATTTGTGTGGGTTTAAAAAATATTTTTTTCAGACCATTTTGAGAATATCTTGACTGAGGACAGTGTAAATGATGAAACCAAAGTCCTTGTGGTGAATGCAGCCTATTTCATAGGAAAATGGATGAAGAAATTTCCTGAATCTGAAACAAAAGAATGTCCTTTCAGAATCAATAAGGTATGTGCTCCAGGTGTCCTAGGAGTCCGAAGTGTTATCAGAAGATTTAATAGGATTTATATTTCAGTGGTGGAGGTCACATATAGTTATGATCCCTTAGAAAAGGACCCAAATTATTTGGGACTCTAAAAAAAAAGAAATAATTTACTTCCACATTTCATTATTTATGAAAACAGTATAGTAATACCTGATAGCTACTAGAAAACAATTAAGAGCAAATAATGAAAATAGATCTCAGTTACATTTATAAAATAATCAGGGGGCAGATAGGTGGTGCAGTGGATAGAGCAACAGCCTTGGAGTCAGGAGTACCTGAGTTCAGATCCAGCCTCAGACACTTAATAATTGCCTAGCTGTGTGACCTTGGGCAAGTCACTTAACCCCGTTGTCTTAAATAAATATATATTTTTTTACAATAAAAAATCTTGGGTGGCTATGTGGCTCAGTAGATAGAGAACCAGCCCTGGAGTCAGGAGGAACTGAGTTCAAATTCAACCTCATAATTACCTAGCTGTGTGGCCTTGGGCAAGCCACTTAACCCCATTGCCTTGCAAAAACAAGCAAATAAATAAATAAATAAAATTTAAAAAATCAGAAAAATAAAAGTAATTTCTCCCCCAAAAAAGGCTGGGAACCCCTAATCTACATAATATCAGTGTAATTGACTACAGGAAAGATTACCTTCTTCCTGTTTCATTAAGATGGGGGTGTCTGATGTATCAGAGGGGAAAAATCCAACTTTTATTCTAAATCTTTACAATCTCCTCATTACAACCCCCCCCCATTTCCAATGTTTCTTGTGAATTATGTTTTCACTATTTCCTTTCATTCTGAGATGAGAAGAACTTTATACAGACCTTCTTGTGAGTTAGGGAGGTGTAATAGTAATTCAAGAGTCAGCAAAGTATAGGGAGAGAGAGTACCAATATAGGAGTCAGAAGACAGGTTCAAAAGGAAGTAAGGAAACATGCAATCATTAAGCACCTACTGTATAGGGAACTATGTTACACAGTTTACAAATATTAGAAATATTATTTCCACAAGTTAGAGTTAGGTGCTAAATTATGATCACTATTTCATAATTGAGGAAACTGAGGCAAAGAGAGTTTAAGTGACTTGCACAAGTCACTTGATTTTTCTGGGCTTCAGTTTTCTCTTCTGAAACTCAAGGCATTTGATTTTGTGATCTCTAAGAACCCTCTAAAGATCTACCAGAATCTATCTACAGAACACTTTCTTGCTGGCCTGATTCCTGCAGTCTTCTCATTTATTATATTTTAAACTTGTTCAAGCTGGAACCAAGTCTGATACCCTGACTTTGTGAACAGGATTAATAAGGTACTGGGTTTCCCCTAATAGGGCAATAAAATGGCATTGGAGGACTCTGGTGAAGCTTTCTTCAGAATACAACAGAAGCTATTACTTTCTTATGATTGCATGGATTTCTGTCAGTTCTTGTACTTTTGAGCCATATTATTAAAGCTTTTCTCACGTCTTATGCCATCTCCTTTAAGGCTTGCTCTAAATTTTTGAATCTATTTATGAATAGTTTAGTACATCTTGCTATTCCTACATATGTGACCCACATTCAGTTCTGGTTTATGAAATAAATGAAACTTTTGGGAAACCACATCTTTATCTAAAATTGAAGGTTGTTGATTATTTAACTGAATAGAGATCTTAAAACTGGAGTATAATCCCCAACCTATTTTAGTAAGTCCAGGGAAAGAACCTGGTCATCTACTTTACCCATCCTGAGAAAAGTGAGGGCAATGACTGCCTTCCAGTGCTTTGAAGATTACCCTTGAATCTTCCCTGATGACTTGACTTGGTCATTTTTGCCAGAAAAAATTCAAACCTTTGAAAAGGCAATGTCTCAACAGGAAGGGTAAATCACTGAGTTGTCAATCCTTTGTTCCATATTTTGAATGAAATAATCATAGATTAACAAGAGAAAAAAACTAAGGACAAATAATTTTTCATGGGGAGAGTGTGTGTGTGTGTGTGTGTGTGTGTGTGTCTGTGTGTGTATGAAGGGAGAAAAAGAGCTATAGGGAGATGGTGTATTTTCCACAAGTCAAAGGATATTAGAGCTTCTATTTTACAGAAGAAAAGTAGGGTCCTTACAAGTTTAAATGATTTGCCCTAGTTTATGAGTACTAAGACTAGAATCTAGGGCTTTGGTTCCTAATCTAATATTCTTTTTTTTTTGGTGGTTTCTGCAAGGCAGTGGGGTTCACACAGTTAAATAATTATTAAGTGTCTGAGGTTAGATTTGAAGGTCCTCTTGACTCCAGGGCTGGTGCTCTATTCACTGTTCCATCTAGCTGCCCCGCCAATATTCTTTTCCACTACACCAAATGTCAAAGGGACAGTAGAGGAGAACACACACACACACAAAATGGGGGATAGCTAGGTGGTGGTGGGGCAGCTAGGTGGTGCAGTGAGTAGAGCACCAGCCCTGGAGTCAGGAGGTTCTGAGTTCAAATTTGACCTCAGACACTTACTGACACCTTGCTGTGTGACCTTGGGCAAGTCACTTTGCCTTGAAAAAACCTACCCTCCCCCAAATAGATGGGCAAACATTAGTTAGCTATTGATATTGTTGCCCAGGGCCAACCCCATTTGGAGCATTGCAGAAAGTTTAGAGTCAATCCATTCTACTTTACATGATTATTCTTTTGAAAAGTAGTTTTTAAAAAGGACATGCAATTTTTCATCATTATTAGCACTGAAGTTAGCTCCAGGAGAAATTATGGAAGGGAAGGCAGCATAACATTAATGGAGAAAAAATGTAGTAAGTAAGTAGTAGTAAGAGTCAAGATCCTGGGATTTTAATCCTAGCATTTAAAGCATTGGACCTTGTAATCTTGGAAAAGTTATAGGATCTCCACAGACTTCAGTTTCAGGGTGTGTAAAAAAATGGACCAGACCAGGGGTTATTAAACTGTGGTCTATGAACATTTTTAAAAAAATATTTTGATAGCTCATCATACTTAGTTTCCTATATATTTTATTTTGTGCATTTAAAAAACACTATTCTGAGAAGAGTACCATATGTTTCACTAGACTGTCAGAGGTATTCACGGCACCAAAAAAGGCTCAAAATCCCTGGGCTAGATGATTTCTAAGGTGACTTCAGGTTTTAATATAACAGGTCTTATCTTATTCGTTAATATATAAATTCTTTGAAGACTGGTATTAACAGTTTTTCTGCCTAGCCAGGCACAACTTATTGTGAAAGCCTCGAATGCCTTACCAAGTAAGGATTAATGTCCTGTGGAGTTTTGGGGAACTGAATAGGTAGAGAGATTGGATGTTGTTTTTAAGCCCTCGTTGCTTCTGATGAAAGCAAATGAAGTTGTGCATATGCTCTCATACTTGATTTGTGGCATATACTTACATGTTTCCTATGTTTTACAGACAGACACCAAACCAGTACAAATGATGAATATAGAAGCTACATTTTGTATGGGTAACATCAAAGACATAAACTGCAAGATCATAGAACTTCCCTTTCAAAACAAGCACCTAAGCATGCTCATTCTACTACCAAAAGATGTAGATGATGATTCAACTGGATTGGAAAAGGTAAGGAATTGAGGTGATGCTTTTATCTATAATCTCTATCTTGTAATGGGAAAAATGATTATAAGTTTTATCATTTTTGGACTTGATGAAACTTAGATTACCTTGATGGGGAGTGCCTATGTGGCACAGTGGATAGAATGCGAGAATGGGAGTCAGGAAGACTCATCTTCCTAGTTCAAATCTAGCCTCAGACACTTACTAGCTGTCCCTTAGCTCTCTATGCCTGGGGTTCCTCATCTACATAATGAGCTGGAAGAGAAAATGGCAAACTACTTCACTATTTTTCCCAAGAAACCCCCAGCACCTCAATCTACTTTGTATGCTTTTTTTAATCTACTTTAGATAAGTTCACATGTTAGTTCCTTTGGTTGATTGTTAGCTCCATGAGGGCATGGATGGTATTATTTTTATTTTTTTATCCTTTCCCCAGTGCCTTTCCCAGTTTCTGGCCAATACTAGATATTTAATACACACTTATTGATTGATTGGTCATTTTCATCTTTGGGGTTGAGATAAAAAAGAATTTTTTTTTCTTTTAGGTCCCTTGGTAATAAAGTATGCTTTGCTTCTTTTTTCTTCTTTCAGGTTGAGAAAGAGCTCAGCCCTGAGACTCTGCAAGAGTGGACCAATCCCAGTACAATGGCCAGTGCCAAAGTGAAACTTTCAATCCCGAAATTCAAGGTCGAAAAAATTATCGACCCTAAAACAGATCTGGAGAGCCTTGGAATGAAAAATGTCTTTGATGAAAGCACAAGTGATTTCTCAGGGTTGTCAGAGACTAAGGGAGTGACTTTGTCCAATGTCATCCACAAAGCCTGCTTAGAAATAACAGAAGATGGTGGTGATTCTATAGAGGTGCCAGGATCTAGAATCCTGCAACATAAAGATGAATTCAATGCTGACCACCCATTTATTTATATCATCAGACACAACAAAACACGCAACATCATTTTCTTTGGAAAATTCTGTTCTCCTTAGCACAGTATATAGTCAATCCTGTATGATTTTTATACAAGGTGCAGGTTTCTATAAACTTTATACCCAGAGAATTACTTTCTAACTTTAGCATTTTATAAATATTTTTTGGAGCAGGGAGCAATACATACTTTTCATATGCAGTCATCACATAGAATAGCCTTCTTTTTTTTAAAGCTATTTTTTATTTCACTCCTTTCTTAAAAAAGAAAACAAGGGGAATTTTTTAGCAAAAAAAATCATCATACAAATATGAATATTTATTTGATATGTTTATTTGGGGACTACTCTCAAATATTTCCAGAGGAGCCACCTATAGGGGTTGAGCTTCTGTCATTCAGATGCAACTTTCAGATACAGCAAATTCTGGTAAGGCTAAGTTGTAGGTGCATATTTGCTGTATCTGAAAGTTGCATTCAGGGATGTTAGCATAGAGGACAGTGTAAGGGTTTGTTGGGCTGGGAATACAGGGTCTGTGGCAGATTTTAGAAACCATGCAAAATTGGATCTTGACAGAATTTTTCATTTGATTCAGTTCTCAGTGCCTCTAGCTAGAGTATAAAGCAGTCTGTTGTAGCAGAAGTTAGACAGTAAAACCTAATGGGAAGGTCAGACCTACTGAGAAAATAATCTGTTTGGTGCTGTGCTCACCAAGAGGTAGCAGTGAATTCCAGCTAACAAGCAAAAAAGTTTCAGACACCTGAGATGTCAGGTCCTTCCAGTGCTTGCAATCTGAACTAAGCTTGGAAGAAAAAGGGCTGGGAACTGGACTCTCGTCTGGCATGGTGATGGGAAAGGAAGGGGACTTGGTAGGGTTTTGCAGGATAAAATTCATATCATTAAAGGGCTTAACCGTTTACCATTCTATAATTTTTCTAACTTAAGAAAATTGATTCAATGAAGGGTTTCATAGGAATTTGGAGTCACTGGGCATTTGTAAAGCAAGTTTGATAAGTTACTAGCACAACAAAGATCCTTCTGTTAATTCTGGGCAAAAGGAATATGATTCCTTGACTGAAGGGTTACTTTGTCACGGGGGTCCTCTGTTGAGTATCCTATAAAATAGGTTTAATTTCCATCTCCATTTTCTTGCTGCATGTGTTTGGTATTAAGTTCACCTTATCCTTTTTAGAATAAAAATATTATTAAATTAAATGTCTATAGTTTTCTTTCTATTATGCCTGCCATTTGCAAGGACACAATTATTATGTGACTTAGATAATTTTCTGGTTTTAAATGTCGTAATCAAGCCTTAATGTAAGGGAATTATACATAGGAATATCAAAGATGAAAGGGGGAGAGAGGTCCAACTCACCAAATTTATAGCTCAGGGGTGGGGAATGTCCAATCTGCAAGCCTTATCAGACCCTCAAAATCATTTGATCTAGTTTGACCAAGGCAATTGCAGACTAATTTTTAAAACATCATTTTGTATGGTCCTTGGCAGAGAAAAGGTGCCCTGAGAATGATGTTATAAACATACAAATGTTCCTTGTCAGAGAAAAGGTCTCCTACTCTGTTATAGATGATGAAGCATATGAGAATGGGAAGGAACTTTGGTGGTAATACTGCCAATCCCTACCTGGCAGGTGGTTGTCCAACTTCTGCTTGAAGACCTAAAAGAAGAAAGAGAAAGATCATTGCTCTAGGCAGTTTTTGGACAGCTCTAGTTGCTAGGAAGTTTTTCCTGACATCAAGTGTAGAGTCCTTTTGCAACTTCTACTAGTAGATGTTTCTCCTACTTTTTCTCCCTGGGGCCAAATAGAATTTCGACCAATTTTCTTCTACTTCTCTCTGTAACCATACTGAACAAATCTAAACTTTTCTCCACATAGCAACATTTCAAATACTCAAAAATAGCTATTATGTTCCCAGAATCATTTTCCCCCAGGCTATTCAACCCTACTTTCTTCACCAAATTCTTTAAGGCATGGACTCAAGATCTTTCCCCATCCTGGATGGGGATCCCATAGCTCCCAAGTGGTATATCCTTCTTCCTTTCCTTCACCATACACTTCATTACCCCCCCCCCCCACAACCCTCCTCAACTTCCCAACTCCAATTATTCTTTTTTAAAACTCTTATTATAGGTAACTTATAATATCCATTCCTGGACTAAATTTCTGATCATATAACTATGATAATAGGAATGATGAATGGTTACTCTGAATGCAAAATGCTTCAAGAGTAGTTAGAATTGTAAAACTCTGCCTATAGTTTGAGGTGGTATTTAAAAAAAATAAATGTAAATTAACTTACCCTCTAAAAAAACCCAAAAAACCTCTTATCATAGGGCAGCTAGGTGGCACAGTGGATAGAGCACCAGCCCTGGAATCAGGAGGACCTGAGTTCAAATCCGACCTCAGACACTTAATAATTACCTAGCTGTGTGACCTTGGGCAAGTCACATAACTCCTTTGCCTTGCAAAGACCAAAAGGAAAAAAAGGAAAAAAAAAACCCTCTTATCCTAGAGAAGAAAGGGGAGAAAACAAAACAGGATATTCTGTGATATTTTCATCCACTAAAATGGGACAAAATAAAAATACCTGCAAAAGAACCCTGGAGTCCCTTTCTATCTCAATCTCTGGACAAAATTGTTTTTTTATATATAATAAATTATGTTTCACTTTTCAAGAAGATTTCTTTGTTTTATTGAGCACTCATATCTGCATCATCTTATTTTAAGGTAAATTAGGATGCCCTTAGACATAATTCTCTGTGAAAGAGAACTGATTCTGGAGGAAGGTGCCCTGGCACTTGGGTAATCTAGAGGAAAAGGCATTTCACCCTTCTAAGCCTGTACCCTCATCAGTAAAAGAGGGTTGAATTAGATATTCTTTACAATCCTTTACAGCTATATTTTAGATCTTATGATTTTTTTTGGGGGGAGGCAATGGGGTTAAGTGACTTGTGCAAGGTCACACAGCTAGGTAATTTTTTTTTTTTGCAAGGCAATAGGGTTAAATGGCTTGCCCAAGGCCACACAGCTAGGTAAATATTAAGTGTCTGAGGTCAGATTTGAACTCAGGTCCTCCTGATTCCAGGGCTGATACTCTATCCACTGCATTACCTAGCTTCCCTAGATCCTATGATCTTAATCTTTCTGCTGTGGTAGATGTCTACACATCACAATCCTTGTTGAAATCTATTGGAGGAAAAAAATGATACTCAGATCAGTCCATTGAAACATGAAAATGAAGCCTGATAATTTCATACTATATTGATTCCTATCAAAGGTAACTATAGCCAACCTTAAGTAGGAAGAAATTACTCTTCACTGATCCCCTACTTTGACTTAGGATGATTGGCCTTCCTGATACCCAACACTTCTAATAAAAATTCTCTAAACAGGTGGAGGCAGGTTTCTATTTGGAGGATAGTTGTCTGCCTAAGTTGTCTAAGTAGAAGGCAGGCTGTACTAGATTTCCCTAATTCTCTCTAGAAAAAAAATTAATGAGGAAACTAATAGATCTTTTTTTGTTCTTGGTAGTAAAACAAATATAAGATCAGTAAGGAACTGAATACCTGAATAAAGCAATGTGACTGTTTACTGATAAGAGTGGACTGGATAAGAGCATTGCTGCTGCTGTGGCTGTTGATCATCAATCGATCCACAAGCATTTATTAAGAACCTACTTTTTTTCAGGCACTGGGTTAGATTCTGGGAATACAAAGACAAAAATGAAACAGTTCCTGCCCTCAAGGAGCTTATAATTCTTCCAAAAAAATTTAATGATTATTTGAGGTCCTGAGATAAAATATGTTTACATAATTATCTTTAAAATTATCTTTATGGGGCAGCTAGGTGGCACAGTGGATAGAGCACCCACCCTGGAGTCAGGAGGACCTGAGTTCAAATCTGGCCTCAGACACTTGATAATTACCTAGCTGTGTGACCTTGGGCAAGCCACTTAACCCCATTTGCCTTACAAAAACCAAAAAAAACCAAACAAAACCAAATAAAATTATCTTTACAAAGAAGTATAAGACTTGGCTCTTGTCTTCAAGAAGCTTCTAATTTTTTAAAAAATGCTAAAAACCAAAATAATTTGCACTGAATTATAGAATCTTGGAATTGGAATCTGAGAGGTGATTTAGTCCAATTCATGGCTGATTAAGAATCTCTGCTATAACATGTCTAATAAGCAGTAAAGTAGCTTTCATTTGAAAATCCTTAATGAAGGGGCAGCCATTTGCACAGCTCTAGGTTTTTTTTCTTGACAGAAAGCCTAAATTTATTTTTTTGTAATTTCCAATCATTGTTCCTAACTCTACCTTCTGGGACCAAGCAAATCAAATTTAATCCCTCTTTCATATGATAGTATCTGTAATATCTCTTCCCATCTTCATCCATTCTTCTCTTCTCCAGAGTAAATACCTATCTTCCAGAAATTCCTTCAACATTCCTTATAGGCATGATTTTGAGACTCTTCATCATCTCTTTTCTTTATCCTCCCTTGCTTAAAAAAAGACCTTACCAAAGTGTGGTATATGGAAATGAACACAATACTCCAGACATAGCTGTCTCTCAATCTATCCTAAGGTTGCATTCTAAAATTTTCAGGTCTTTGTCAGATATGCCATTCTCTAGTTCTGCTTCCCTCATAAGTTTTAGAATCCCAGTTAATTTCTAGACCCTAAGTGTGAGACTTTGCATCTATAGTTATAATTTGTCTTCTTGGATTTGACCCTGAAATTTATCAAGATCTTTTTTTGAATCATGATGAATTGTGGTTGTTATTCCTCTCAGATTTGTATTAACAAATTTGTTTTAATTTGTCCTGGGATCCAAACCAAAGCAAGAGACCAACTCTACTCAGGTCACATACCATAAGACCAACTGCCTAAAGAAAAATGTTTGCAAAAACCAGAATACTATAACACTCTCTAAATAAAGTACTCCATACCATATATACTAAACTAATTGTAACATTGCTTTTTATGGTGGCAAAAAACTGGAAAGAATGTAAATGCCCATCAAAAGGGAAAATTGCTATAAAATTGTGGTATATGAAAATGAAATCAAGAAATAGTAAGCATGGGGGGTTGAGACAAATAAGACAAAAAATTTGAATGGATACAGAGCAGAAAAAAAGAACTAGGAAAAAAACAAAATATACAATGGCTTTAATAATGATAAAGTTGAGACTACAATTCAGCTTAACTTAGATGAAATACAATGTCCACAGAGAATACATAATTAGATATAATTTTCTCAATAGAGACACAGGGGACTGTAGAAACTAAATCTTGCATATTCTTGGAGCCATATGCTAGATAATTTTTCTTAACTGTTTTTCTTGGTTATAAGAGTCCTATGTTGGGAGTTGGGTAGGGTGGGTATATTAGAGGGAAAAAATTGATATAAAAAGAAAAGGCATCAAGAAAACTTTTTTAAAAAATGAAATTGGATTAACTGTGGTCAAGAAAGTCCTAGAGTTGGGAAACCAATGTAGCCAGAGTGCCATCTAGTGAGCCCAGGTAAATTTCACCAGATAATCATTTGTGTTCAATTCAATGAACTGCCCTACTTTTCTCTCCAAATGACAATAAAATGCATGCAGGAGGATGGTATTTGAGAAATGTATCTAACATTGGTATTTGAAAACTGTATTTGAATTCCTTAAAGTTTTTAACTGCATATTTAGACCTGGTTAACATTAATCAACCTTTTCTAAAGCAATAAAACAGATCCCGACCCTTTGAATCTGAAAAACATCAAATTCAGAATCAGATTGAGGACAAGTTACTTCACTGGTCCTAGTTTCCTCATATTAAAAATGAGGAGTTTGAACCAAATTACCTCCAAGTTTTCTTCTACTTCTAAAACCTACACTTAGAAGATATAATGAAAAAAAAAACAAATAGGAAAATCGATCTAGATTTGGAAGATGAAATCCATTTAATATAACCTGCAATTTATATATCAAGAAATTGAGACCTTGGGGAGATTAAATCGGGTGATCCAGATTCAAATTTTAGCTCTACCACCTGCAAAACATTGAATCTCTCCTATCTTATCTCCACAACGGTAAAATGAAGGAATTAAACTCTAAGGTCCTTTCTAATTCTAATCTATGATACTATAAAATAGAAAATTCATTGTTTGGTAAATTCAATTGCACTAAGCAGACTTTAGATTGGTGCCACCATAAATAGCAATGTTAAAAATAGTTTAGTATATATAGCATGAAATACTTTATTTAGAAAGTTTTTAGTATTCTGACTTTTGCAAATATTAAGAATTTGCAGCATAAAATCAGAACTAAATATACTCCCTCTAGGTTCACTCTTCTAATTGATGTGCACTGGCTGGTTAGGTTCCCAAAGGTCAATGACTACTTCTCTCCTCAGGGTTCTGGGGTAACTCTAAGTGGACAGCTCATGATATGCTCTCTAATAATAATTAACTAGTTATCCCTAAATTTTTCAAAAGGAATATTTATTAAGAAAGATAGAAATTTCAAAATGTTCCTTAAATCAGGAGTGTGCTCTCCCCTCTGCCTATGTACTTCCTATGAAAAATGGATTCAAATTTAAAGCCAAGATAGTGAGGCACACATAGGAAATGTGAGGTCAAGAGATATTTCATGACTTGACCCTGGGAATTTTTTTCTCCCTTCGTGGATTCTGCACTTACATCACACTAGCTGTATCTCTGCTTAATCTTGACTCCCCTGAAGTGGTTAAGAGGGTGCCTTACTATTGTATATGCTCATCTGTTGCCTGGTTTCTAGTTTCCTATGGGAAGAGAAGTCCTAGTCCATTTTACCAGATTATTATTGCTGAGGCCTAGGAATAATTTCATTCCTTCAGATTTTTAGTCTGGTCTTCTGCCTTGGGGAACTACTTCAGTTCATCACCATTTACCTGAACTGCTTAAGGTTCTGAAAGAACCCTACCTTTAGGGCATAATACTATTGACTTTGAAAATGTCTCTTTATTTTTTAATAAATAATTTAAATGCTCCCACTTGACCATATCCCAACAATCCCAGTGATTTTAAATCCCTGTAGATTATCCAAAACCCTCTACCACTATTCTATTCTTTATTTCCATCTCCCTCAACCCATTGACTCTTCAAAGTTTCAAACAAATGCTATCCACTTTTCTTGTGCCTTGCTTTAAAGGCAAGAAACTTGTTTTCATCAATTATCTTTCCCTTTCCCTTTGTGGGATCCAAAGTTATCCAATCTACAATAAAAATAAGCTGATGCAGAACTCTGAACCAATAGTACTTTATTAAAGGGTTCATGGTCCCCCTAAGGAAATGAACTTCAGCTCTTCCTCAGATTCTGAGATGCCCCCCTTCCCACAGGGCCTTAGTTTTATACTGCTTGATACCAGGACAATAGAGATGAAACAAACTAAAAATACAGTTTTATTGGTTGACAGATTTTGACCTTGACCCTTCAGGAGTGGTACATTAGAACAGAGAATTATATTTGTTGACAAACCCATATTTTGACCTTCTAGGAGATTCTACTGAGTCAATGAGCAAACCTTGACAGATTTATCTTGTCCTTTCAGATAGTCCTACTAAATGATAAGTAGAGCCAAGGACTAGGATAATAAATAGATTCCAAAACAGCCACATAGACCAATGGTCTAGTAGAGAAACAGTCTATAGTTTGGCAAACAGGCTTACTTGTTGGTCAAATGCCCATGGCCATCTCCCCATGTTGTACTTTCACTCATTTTCTCAATGCAGTATGTTTAGTCATTTTTCAGTTTTGTCTGACATTTTGTAGCCTCATTTGGTTCTTTTTGCATAGATTCAGGAGTGGTCTGCCATTTCCTTCTCCAGGGGAATTGGAATACTCTTTGCTCCCCAATGTGTTTTCCCAGTTCTCTCCCTAAAACTATAACTTTTTAACGTCTCCTGCTTTGATATCTAAATGATCCATATTTACCCCATTTTGCACCTCAGTCAAAATTCTGATAACCTCTATAGATCAAGATTCCCCTTTCTTTTTCAAAAAGTTTAGTGCCTGGTTCACAATCTTTCTCTCTTTCCCAACTCCTATTTTCATACAAGGCAACTTTTAACATGAATACTGATACTTTCCCCAAACTTCCAGTTTCTCAACTTACTCATTTCCCATGACCTACTCTTCCATCCTGGAGAAGGTAATGGCAAACCATTCTGATATCTTTGCTAAGAAAACCTTAAATGAGATCACGAAGAGTCAGATATTACTGAAATGACTCAACAATAACAACACTGTTCCATCCCCCTTCTGCTATAAACAAAGATGGTCATTCCCTGCCATTACCCACAAATGTACCACCTACATGTTCAAGAATTTGGAAACTCCCTCATCTAATAACAACCTATTGATTTTCTGTCTCCCTCTGCTTTCCCATGCCAAACCCTGCTCTTCATCATTACTGTGACCTCCAATCCCTCAACGACTTAATTCTGTCCCAGGCTATCACCCCTGCACTAATCACACTCTCCTTTTCCCCCAATCTTTATCCCTTAGGGAACCAATTCAAATCTATCCTCTTCTTTTGAGTTTCTAGTCCCCTTATCATATTACACATCATTCCTTGCCAAACCTCAGTCTTATGTAATTCCTACCATCTACTGCCTTTCTTCCTAAATATGTACTACTGAAAGGTGGAGACAATCTTGTAAAAATTTCACTGGGTCCACTTTACATAATCTCAACTAGGTCCTCACTGCTACGGAAGGCAATCCTTTTACTCCTCTCTAGTCATTGTCCCCACTCTCCACAACAAATTTCCAAACTTTTTTTATCCCTCCTCAAACCTCCATTGGTTCCCCTTCCCACTTACCCTTTCAGCTGAGAACTTTGTCTCAAATCTTACTGAAAAAAAAATTGAGATCATTTGTTGAGAGCCCTCTCCTTACTCCTTTCTCTTATCTTGTTTTACTTATATGGTTTCTGTCACTATCTTTTTCTTCACCCCATCTCACAGGAAGATTAACCATTTCCTTGCCAAGGTCAACCAAAATGGTCCCTTTCCATCTCACCTCCTCTGTAAATTGCCCCTTCTATCACCTCCACTCTCTCACTAATCTTTCATCTCTCCTGACCTGTGCTTTCTTACTGACTATACACATGTCTGTGTCTCTCCCTCATCCTCAAAAAACCCTCACTTGATCCTTTCATCTCTGCTGCCATCCTATATCTTTTGCCTTTGTGACTGGACTCCTTGGGAAGGCTACCTAAGATAGATGCCTCCATTCCTTTTCTGGTAATTACCCTCTTTTTAAGTCTCTACAATTAGGTATCAATCTCATCATTCAATCAAAACATTCCTCTCTGAAATTACCAGTAATTTCTTTTTTTTGTTTTTTTGTTTTTTTGCAAGGCAAATGGGGGTTAAGTGGCTTGCCCAAGGCCACACAGCTAGGTAATTATCAAGTGTCTGAGACCGAATTTGAACCCAGGTACTCCTGACTCCAGGGCCGGTGCTTTTATCCACTGCGCCACCTAACTGCCCCCCCACCAGTAATTTCTTAATGGTCAAATATCTTGACCTTTTCTTATTCCTCATTCTTCTTGATCTCTCTCTGAAATCTTTAATTCTTTTTATTATGTTATTCTTCTTTATACTCTTTTCTCTCTAGATTTTTAGCACACTATTTTTCCTGTGTCTCCTACCTTTCTAACTACTTCATCTTTTCTCCTTTGTTGGATTTTTTATCCAGATCATGTTTATTAACTGAGTTTGTTGACTCCCAAAGCCCTGTCCTAGACATTCTTTTCTTCTCTTTTCACATTACCTCACTTGGCAATCTTATCAGTTTTCATGAATTCAATTTTCATCTCTACACTGGTGATTCTCAAAACTACTTGTCCAGTCTGAACCTCTTTACTAACTTCCAGACTTGCATCTCCAGCTACCTTGATGTCTGTCCCCCATAGACATGGTCAACTATGAAAATAAATGACCAGTCACAGAAGTTATGAAGCTGCTGTTTATTCTGAAAAAAAATGTAGAGGAAGTCCCAGAGCTAATATCCCAATTGCTAAATCTGAAAAATAAAATAAAACAGTGGTCATATCATAAGCAAAAAAAAATTCCTTTATTCCATGGAGGAAGGAAACAAGACACACAGCAAGAGTCTGCTCTGCTATTGAGAAGACCCACTGTAATGAGTCCAATCTTCAATACATATAGCAGTGTGTAGACAAAGAAACATAAGTAGTAGCTGTGGCAATGAGGAGGTGACAGGAACTTGATTCTAAGCAGGGCTTTATGTCTGAACATGCTCAGGGACTACCAGGGGCTCTTTTGACTGCATCAAAGTTCATTCAGAAGATGAGTGAAATAGATTGTTGTTATGCCAGGCTTGCTTGTTGGGTCTCAGCTCTGGAAAATTGGATGTCCTAATAGTAAAAAGAGAAGAGTTAAATAAAGGGGTGTGGTCTTGGCATGGAGATCCTGACAACATCTTTAACTCAATATATACCATTTAAAACAAATTTAATAAACCAATTTCCTCATTTTTCAAGGGAGGATATTCTCATTTTCTTTTAATGAATGAATGATTAAATAGAAATAGTTAAGTAAGCTAAAATATTTTTGTTAAAATTTTACTTAATTGGGTTGGGTTAATAATCAATCAGAACTCCTACTAGAATTTAGTAACTTATTAAAATGCTGAACTTCCTCAAGTATGTCACAATCTGAATGTCCTATGCCCTTGGAGGCAAGAAAGCCCTT
Source organism: Macrotis lagotis (assembly GCF_037893015.1). Taxonomy (NCBI): domain Eukaryota; kingdom Metazoa; phylum Chordata; class Mammalia; order Peramelemorphia; family Peramelidae; genus Macrotis; species Macrotis lagotis. The sequence goes on from NC_133666.1 coordinate 385,019,188, forward strand.
ATTGGAATAAGGACTTTTTCCCTTCCCCCACTTCAATCCACCTCCCACCAAGATTCTATCAGGCCCAGTTGGAGCAGGTCTCTTGAGAAAACATTCCTCTCATCCTTCCTACTAAAGTCCCCTTCCATTTTCCATCTTCCAATTAAATATTACTCCCCATCCCCACTCCTTTTGAAGGGAACCTATTAGCTTTGCTTTACTACAACCTTCATGTCCATTGTCCACTGCCCGCTGGTCAAGTTCCTGGTCCTTTTGCCATTCCCTATTCCCTTTCTCTTCTTCCTAGGGAAGCCTAGTCACTAATATCACTTGAATGATCTGGGAGTCACTAAGATGAAAAGGAACCCCAAAATCATATGGGGTGGAATATAATAAACAGTTTGGGTGGTAATGGGCAAAGGAAGGAGAAAGTTCTAGATTTTACAGTAGTTTAGTTTTATGGGCCTATAATTTTATAACTAGAATAGAAACACAGTACCTGGATAGAAAATTAGATAAGGAGTTTGGGAAATAGCTCAAAATTCTGCCACAGTAGAAATGGCAGACTTCAGCTATCCAGAAATCTACTGAAGATTTCTTTCTTTTTTTAAAAAAATTATCTATTTAAGGCAATGGGGTTAAGTGACTTGCCCAAGGTCACACAGCTAGGCAATTATTAAGTATCTGAGGTCATATTTGAACCCAGGTACTCCTGACTCCAGGGCTGGTGCTCTATCCACTGTGCCACTTAGCTGCCCCTGAAGATTTCTTTCTTAAAAGAAAAAATAAAGTTGAACAGCTAATAACTTCTTGACTTGTAATAGTGATACTTTCATCCTTCTAAAAGGAAGAGGAACCAGCAAGAGGAGCTCTTTCCTAGATTGAATTCTTACGAATATAGTTGCTGGGGGATGGAATTGATAAACTTGGGGGTAATAGATCAGTCCATTTTAGTTTGTGATAAAAATGAGAAAATCTACGCATAGGCTAACATGAAACCTATAATTTAGGAGGAGAGATTTCAAAGAATTAAGAGGAGGGGCGGCTAGGTAGCAAGCACAGTGGATAGAGCACCAGCCCTGGAGTCAGGAGTACCTGAGTTCAAATCCAGCCTCAGATACTTAATAATTACCTAGCTGTGTAGCCTTGGGCAAGCTACTTAACCCCATTTGTCTTGCCAAAAACCTAAAACAGAACAAAACAAAAAATCCCCAAAGAATTAAGAGGAAAGATAAGGAGAGTTCCATATAGTCCAATACTTCAGAGGACAAATGTCTAAGAGAGAAGATTTCTTTTTTTTATATTAAAGATTTTATTTGAGTTTTACAATTCCCCCCCCCCCCCCCAATCTTACTTCCCTCCCCACCCCATGGAAAGCAATCTGTCAGTCTTTACTTTGTTTTCATGTTGTGTACATTGATCCAAATTGAGTGTGATGAGAGAAAAATTATATCCTTAAGGAAGAAAGAAAAAGTCTAAGAGATAACAAGATCAGACAATAAGATATGTTTTTTTTCCCTAAATTAAAGGGAATAGTCCTTGAACTTTGTTCAAACTCCACTGCTCTTTATCTGGATACAGGTGGTATTCTCCATTATAGACAGCCCCAAATTGTCCGTGATTGTTGCACTGATGGAATGAGCAAGTCCATCAAGGTTGAACATCACCCCCATGTTGCTGATAGGGTGTACAGTGTTTTTCTGGTTCTGCTCATCTCACTCAGCATCAGTTCATGCAAATCCCTTCAGGCTTCCCTGAATTCCTGTACCTTCTGGTTTCTAATAGAACAATAGTGTTCCATGACATACATATAACACAGTTTGCTAAGCCATTCCCCAATTGAAGGACATTTACTTGATTTCCAATTCTTTGCCACCACAAACAGGGCTGCTATAAATATTTTTGTACAAGTGATGTTTTTACCCTTTTCCATCATCTCTTCAGGGTATAGACCCAGTAGTGGTATTGCTGAGTCAAAGGGCATGCTCATTTTTGTTGCCCTTTGGGCATAGTTCCAAATTTCTCTGCAGAAAGGTTGGATGAGTTCACGGCTCCACCAACAATGTAATAGTGTCCCAGATTTCCCATAACCCTTCCAACAATGATCATTATCCTTTCTGGTCACATTGGCCAGTCTGAGAGGTGTGAGATGGTACCTCAGAGAAGCTTCAGTTTGCATTTCTCTAATAATTAATGATTTAGAGCAATTTTTCATATGGCTATGGATTGCTTTGATCTCCTCATCTGTAAATTACCTTTGCATATCCTTTGACCATTTGTCAATTGGGGAATGGCTTTTTGTTTTAAAAATATGACTCAGTTCTCTGTATATTTTAGAAGTGAGTCTTTTGTCAGAATCATTAGTTGTAAAGATTATTTCCCAATACATTTCTTTTGATCTTGGTTACAGTGGTTTTATCTGTGCAAAAGCTTTTTAATTTAATGTAATCAAAATCATCTAGTTTGTTTTTGGTGATGTTCTCCATCTCTTCCTTAGTCATAAACTGCTCTCCTTTCCATATATCTGACAGGTAAACTATCCCTTGATCTCCTAGTTTGCTTATAATATTGTTTTTTATATCTAAATCCTGTATCTGTTTTGATCTTCTCTTGGTATAGGGTGTGAGGTGTTGGCCTAATCCAAGTTTCTACCATACCGACTTCAGTTTTCCCAAAAGTTTTCATCAAAGAGAGAGTTTTTCTCCCAATAGCTGGACTTTTTGGGTTTATCAAACAGCAGATTACTATAATCATTTCCTGCTTTTGCACCTAGTCTATTCCACTGGTCCACCACTCTATTTCTTAGCCAGTACCAAAGAGTTTTGATGACTGATGCTTTATAATATAAGATCAGGTAGGGCTAAACCACCTTCTTTTGCACTTTTTTTCACTAAGCTCCTGGAAATTCTTGACTTTTTATTTTTTCATATGAATTTACTTACAACTTTTTTCTATCTCATTAAAGTAATTTTTTGGAATTTTGATTGGTAGGGCACTAAGCAGGTAGTTTAGTTTTGGTAGAATTGTCATTTTTATTATATTAGCTCTACCTATCCATGAACAGTTGATATTTGCCCAGTTATTTAAATCTGATTTAATTTGTGTGAGAAGTGTTTTATAATTGTTTTCAAAAAGTTTCTGAGTCTGTCTTGGCAATTAGACTCCCAGGTATTTTTATATTGTTTGAGGTTACTTTGAATGGGATTTCTCTTTCTAGCTCTTCCTGCTGTATCTTGCTAGACATATATATAGAAAAGTTGAGGATTTATGAGGATTTATTTTATAACCTGCAACTTTGCTAAAATGCTAATCGTTTCCAGTAGTTTTTTTGGATGATTTCTTGGGATTCTCTAGGTAGACCATCATGTCATCTGCAAAGAGTGAGAGTTTTGTCTCTTCCTTCCCAATTCTAATTCCTTCAACTTCTTTTTCAAGAAGATATTCTTTTTTTTTTTTCTGGTTTTTTTCAAGGCAAATGGGGTTAAGTGGCTTGCCCAAGGTCACACAGCTAGGTAATTATTAAGTGTCTGAGACCAGATTTGAACCCAGGTACTCCTGACTCCAGGGCTGTGCTTTATCCACTACGCCACCTAGCTGCCCCAAGAAGATATTATTAAGAATGAAATTATAAAGAAACAAGAAATGCACAATTCCAATGAGGAAGAAAAATTGGATGTGCCTGAAGAAAACATTGTATATACATAGGAAACTCATTGACCAATTTAGATTTAAAAAAAATTCAGAAGATGGATGCAAGTACAGGAAACAAAGAATCAATATAAAAAATGTGTTATAATCGTGTAAAAAGAGGGTCAGGAATGTTAACGTTCAAATCAAATTGAAGTTGGGAGGGAAGCTAAAAACAACAGAAATTATGAATTTTTTAAAAAAGCTGTATTAAGAGAAAATATGAGTATCAAAAAAAGAGCAGATCATTTCTTTGGAGTAGATGAAGTGAAGATAATTGATGTAACCTTTTCATTCCTCAAGTCTCCCATGGTTCTCTTTCCTCCAATTCTCTCAACTGAGAAATTTGCTTCATTTTTATAGAAAAAATTGAGATCTTTCACTATGAACTCCATTTTCTCCTCCCATCCTCATCTCCTATTACTCAGAAATCTTGTCACTGTCTCTTTCTTCACTTCTGTCTCACATAATGAAACATCTTGCCTCCTTCCCTTACTTGTTCAAACAATCCATTCCATTCTATCTCTTCCTGCAGATTGCTTTTACTGTCATCCTCATTCTTTCATTTATTTTCAATCTCTACCTCTCTGGTGATTCATTTCCTACTAGAAATGTGCCTATGTCTCTCCTATTGTGAAAAACTCTTCATTTGATCCTTCCCTCCTTGCTAACTACTATCTTACATCTCTGTCCTTTGTATCTAAAGGTGGTCTACAAGGAATGCTTTTGTTTTCTATCCTTTCATTCTTGTTGGTCCCTTACAATTTGATTTTCAATCTTAATCATTACATGGACACTACTCTCTAAATTTACTAAGAATCTCTTACTTGCCAAATCCAATAATTTTTTCTTATTCCTTATTTTCCTTGACTTCTCTGCAGTCTTCAAATCTGTTCATCACTTTCTCCTCCTTGATAGGTTTTAAGGTCATCATTCTTTCTAGGTCCTCCTAGCTTTCTAACCACTCCTTCTGTCGCCTTTGCTTGGTGCTTCTCTAGATCATGCCCTCTAATGGTAGGGATTCCTTGGGGTTCTGTCCTGGGCCCTTTTCTCTTATCCCTTTAGATCACTTCACTTGGGGATCTCAGCAACTCTCATAGATTTAATTACCATTTCTGTGTAGACAATTCTCAAATCTCTCTGCTAATTTTCAATCTTGCATCTACTTTTCAGGTATCTCAAACTACATGTATGGTAATCATCTTAAACTCAAAACATCCAAAATGGAACTTATATTTCCTCTTAAACCTTCCATGCAAACCCCATTTTCTCTATTATTGTAGAACGTAACACCCTCCTCCCAGTCCCTCAAGCTCACCATCATTCTGATGGTTTTACCTTTGTAACATCTTTCAAATACATCCTCTTATTTCCTCTGACACTGCCATTACTGCAGTGTGAGCCTTTATCATATCATGCCTTGATTATTGTAATAGCCTGGGGTTTGCAGACTCAGTTTCCGCACTCCAATCCATCCTCCTTTCAGTCTCTAAAATGACTTTCCTGAAGTATAGATCTGATCCTGTCTTCACCTCCCTCCTCCCTTCATAAATCCAGTGGTTTCCTATTGTCTCTAGGAGCAAATTGAAAATCCTTCGCTTGGCATTCAAAGTCCTTCATGAGCAAGACTCCATTCTACCTTTCCAGTTTTCTTACTCCCTGAAATGTACTATTTGATACAGTGACACTGACTTCTTGGCTGGTCCATGAATATGATAGCTATCTCTTGGTTCTGGCCATTTTCTCTAGCTATCCCCTTGTCTGGAACCCTTTCCACTTTGACTACTGACCTTCCTGTCTTCCTTTAAGTCCTAACTAAAATCTCACCTTTTTACAGGAAGCCTTCCTCAATTCTCTCAATTCCTTATATTATTTCCTATTTATCCTGTATATATCCTGCTTTGAATATATTTGTTCACATGTTTTCTCCTCCAATATGTTGTAAGTTCCTTGAAAGCAGGCACTTTTTAATCATCATTTTGTATCCCCAACATTTAGCACAGTGCAAGCACATAGCAGATGCTTAATTTATTGATTAATTGGTGGAACCCTCGACTCAAGTTTTTTGTGCCCAAGACTTTTCATTAATGGAGAGTGATTTCTTAGTGCTAAAGGAAAAAGTTGGTAAGAACTAGGAATAAGAGAGAAGAGAGTGAAATTTCAGATTCTTTTCAGGGGGAGATCCCTGAAGAGAAAGAAAGACTCTGGGAAAAAAAAACTGGCATGTGGAGGAATCAGTAACTTGATCACATTTTCTCTGGAAGCCAAGAGACAGAATCTCTCTTCTCTCAAACTATCTGTCCCTCAAACAGGATCAGAATCAATCTCTATATTATGGGCATGGACTTTGGATCTCAGGTTACACTAACAGTAGAAGGAAGACAAAGATGTTCAACTCTTCTATTTTCCATTTTAATAAAATGATCTTTACATTGGAAATGACAGAATGAAAGTGACTTCAAGGAGTTGATGCCCAAGATACATAGTAAGACATCATCTAGTTGCTCTTGACACATTAGTCACTTGGATCAAAGGAACTGCATTCTTGAGTCCTATAGTATTGGAAACTGTGGCCTTGAGTTACATACAGTAATCATAGAAAATAGAAGTGACACCAGAAGGTTGGAGAATAGCAAATGTCCTGTTCAATAGCAAATGTGATGTTCAATAAAGGAAAGAGAACAGAATATGTAAGCTATAAAGCCAGTAAGAAAAATTCTAGAATGAAACATTAAAGACATGGTTGGTGAATGTCTAGCAAAGGGAGCAGTGATCACAAAGAACCATCACATGACTTTCTTCTGAATTGGTCATGCCAGATTAACCTTATTTTTTTTTTTGTGGAAAGATTACCAAACTATCAGTAGAGAGAACTAAAGTTTGCCTGTATTATGGCAAAACTTGTGATAACACATTTCATACTATTCTTGTAAGGAGATTTAGGTGAGACAATAACACAATAAGATAGATTCAGATCTTGTTTGATGTCTGGGTTCATAGCTGTCAGTAATTCAATGCCCTTGCTGTTGGAGGTACCTAATGAAGTACCCCAGAAATTGTGTTCGACTATATGCTGTTTAACATTTTTGTTTTCATTTTTTTAAAAAATGATTTTTTTTATTCTCATTTTTTCCAGTATCTCTTTTTCACTCATTCCAGAGAGAAATCTCATATAAAAATATTTTTTAAAAATTAAAAAAGAAAAATTAAACATAGTTAACCAATACATTGAAAAATTTGAAAACATTTGCAATATACAAAATCTATGGATGTCATTTTCCAAATAAGGAGAAGATTGGGAGTATTCTCACATCTCTGTTCTTTTGAATTATACTTGATCTTTATAATTTTCTCATATAATGTTCCTCTTTGATTTTGTGTGTGTGTGTGTGTGTGTGTGTGTGTGTGTGTGTGTGGTTGTTCTTTCCACTTAAACTGGTACTATCATTGCAAACATTGTTTTCTTGGCTCTGCTTACAGAATAGTCAAATTCTATTACATTCATATACACAATATGATTACCTGTTCCCTCATCAATGGGCATCTACTTTATTTCCAACTCTTTGCTATTACACAAAATGGTACTATAAATACTTTGCCATATAAAGGATATTGATGGCTTCCTTGGAGTTTAACCCAGCTGTTTAACATTTTTATCAGTGGCTTGGATAAATAGATCAAATTGACAGATGACACAGCTGGGAAGGATGGCTAAAACACCAGATGAGAGAGATACAAGTTAAAAGGATCTTGACAGACTAGAGCATTGGGATGAATCTAATCATATTCAATTCAATAAAGAAAAATGTAAAATCTTTCATTTAGTTACAAGAAAAATCAGCTTTCTAAGTATAAAATGGAGGAGTCTTATCAAATGGCAGTTGCTCTGGAAAAGATCTGGTGGAGGATTTTGGTGGTCTGCCAACTCAGTATGTGTATGTGGACTTAAGTTGCATTAAGTAGGGAATAACTTCCAGGGAGAAGAAGGTGACAGTCCCAATGTGCTCTGCCATCATTGGACTTCATCTGCAATATTAATATTCAATTCTAGGTAATGAAGTTTAAAGAAGATATTGATAAGAACATCCAAAGAACATCCATCCACATGAGTGCAACCAGGATGGTGAAGGACATTGAGAACATGTTACATGAAGACCAGTTGAAGAAATTACAAATATTTAGCCTGGAGAAGAGAAGAATCATAGGAGAAAATGATGCCTGTCTTCAAGAATTTGAAGGACTCAGGTGGAAGAAGGATTAGATTGTTCAGTTTTACTTCAGTGGAAACAGAGCAATGGGAGGAGGATATAAGAAGAAATTTAGACTTGATACAAGAAAACTTTCTCACATTAGAATCTGAAAGCAAAATAACTTTTCTTTTAAAAAATATTCTGAACTTAATAAAACAAGCATTTATATAACATAGTAGAATATGGAAAAAAGATGATTGCATATAAAACTACAAATCTATTATGTATAATTTTCTAATCCTTTAAAATATATATTAAAGTTTTCATGTAATTTTTTTATTTTCTTTTTTCTTCCCTCTCCCCACTCTTGCCTCAGAGATAGCTACTATCAGATACACATATGTACATATATACACATACATTTGTGTGTCTATCATTAAACATAAAATTATGAAAACCTTAAAAAATATGACAGGAAATATAGGTTAGATATTTTAAAGTTTTATTCTCTAAGATCTTACCTCTATACATTAAGATGGAGGTCATTTCAGAAAATAATCACACTAAGACTAGAAAAGAGTTGAGTTTTTTGCAGAAATGGAGAATAGGGAAAATTGTTAACCTCCTTTGTGATTGGGCCATGAAAGTTACACAGCATCTCTGCCCCCCCAAATTAGAGAAAGAACAAATAAAACCCCCAATTAAATACTAAATTAGAAATTCTAAAAAATTAAAGGAGAAATTAATAAAATCTAAAGCAAGAAAACAATTGAACTAATAAATAAAACCGAGAGTTGGTATATGAAAAAACTAATAAAATTGATAAACCTGTGGTTAATATGAATAAAAAAAGAAAGAAGAAAACCAAATTGCTAGTATCATGAATGAAAAAGATGAACTCATCACCAATGAAGAGGAAATTAAAGTAATAATTCACCATTATTTTGCCCAACTCTATATGAAAATTTGATAATCTAAGTGAAATGGATATTTACAAAAATGTAAGTTGCCCAGGTTAAATGAAGAGGAAATTAAATACCCAAATAACCCTATCTCAGAAAAAGAAATTCAACAAGCCATTATGAACTCCCCAAGACAAAATCTCCAGGGCCAGATGGATTCACAAGTGAATTCTATCAAACATTTAAGGAACATTTAGTTCCAATTCTATATAAACTCTTTGGAAAAATAGGTGAAGACAGAACTCTGTCTAACTCTTTCTATGACACCAAATATGGTGCTGATACCTAAACTAGGAAGAGTTAAATCAGAGAAATAAAGTTATAGACCTATCTCCCTGATGAATATAGATGCAAAAATCTTAAATAAAACAAAACAATTACAAGTTATCACTAGGATAATACATTATGACCAAGTAGGATTTATCCCAGGAATGCAGGGTTGGCTCGATATTAGGAAAACTGTTAGTATAATTAATTATATCAATAACAAACCTATCAGAAATCATATGATCATATCAATAGATGCTGAAAAACCTTTTGACAAAATACAGCACCCATTCCTACTAAAAACACTAGAGAGTGTACAGCTATTCAATATTGTATTAGAAATGTTAGCTTTAGCAATAAGAGAAGACAAAGAAATTGAAGGAATTAGAATTGGGAAGGAAGAGGCAAAACTCACTCTTTGCAGATGACATGATGGTATATCTAGAGAATCCCAAGAAATCATCTAAAAACTACTAGAAATAATTAACAGCTTTAGCAAAGTCACAAGATATAAATAATCCCTCATAAATCAAATTCCATTCAAAGTAACTTCAGACAATATAAAATACCTAGGAGTCTACCTACCAAGGCAGACTCAGAAACTTTTTGAAAACAATTACAAAACACTTCTCACACAAATAAAATCTGATTTAAAAAACTGGGCAAATATCAACTGCTCCTGGATAGGCTGAATTAATATAATAAAAATGACAATGCTAACAAAATTAAACTACTTTGTTAGTGCCCTACCAATCAAAATTCCAAAAAAGAAATTACTTTAATGAGTTAGAAAAAATTGTAAGTAAATTCATATAGAGAAATAAAAAGTCTAGAATCTCCCAGGATTTAATGAAAAAAAGTGCAAAAGAAGGTGGCTTAGCCCTACCAGATCTAAAATTATATTATAAAGCATCAGTCATCAAAACTGTCTGGTATTAGCTAAGAAATAGAGTGGTGGATTGGTGGAATAGACCAGGTGCAAAAGAGATAGCAGGAAATGGTTATAGTAATCTGTTGCTTGATAAACCCAAAGAGTCCAGCTTATTGGGAGAAAAACTCTTTGACGAAAACTTTTGGGAAAATTGAAGTCAGTATGGTAGAAACTTGGATTAGGCCAACACCTCACACCCTATACCAAGAGAAGATCAAAATGGATACAGGATTTAGATATAAAAAACAATATTACAAGCAAACTAGGAGATCAAGGGATAGTTTACCTGTCAGATCAATGGAAAGGGAAACAGTTTATTACCAAGGAAGAAATGGAGAACATCATTAAAAACAAACTAGATAATTTTGATTAAATTAAAAAGCTTTTGCACAGACAAAACCACTGTAACCAAGATCAAAAGAAATGTAGTCAATTGGGAAACAATTTTTACAACTAATATTTCTGACAAAGGATTCATTTCTAAAATATACAGATAACTGAGTCAATTTTTTTTTACTTTTTTTGTTTTCATTTTTCTTTTGAGTTTTTTTTTACAATTTTCCCCCTAATCTTGCTTCCCTCCTCTCACAGAAGGCAGTCTGTTAGTCTTTACATTGTTTCCATGCTAGACAGTGATCTAAGTTGACTGTGATGAGAGAGAAATCATATCCTTAAGGAAGAAAATTAAAATAGTGTGCCTGATTATGGCACTAATGGAATGAGCAAGTCCATCAAGTTTGGTCATCACCCCTATGTGGCTGCTAGAGTACACAAAATTCCACTGGTTCCACTCATCTCGCTCAGCATCAGTCCATTCAAATCTTTCTGGGCTTCCCTGAATTCCCATCTCTTCTGGCTTCTAATAGAACAATAGTATTCAATGACATACATATACCACATTTTGTTAAGCCATTCCCCAATTGAAGGACATTTATTTAATTTCCAATTCTTTGCCACCACGAACAGAGCTGCTATGAATATTTTTGTACAAGTGATTTTTTTATACATTACTAAAATATTCTTGTTTAAGAGTAAACATAATACCCCTGCCCCCCAAAATATAGACCCTCATGAGAAAAAAAAGGAAAGAGAAAAAAATCATTTCAGTCTGTGTTCTGATACCATCAGCTCTGTCTCCAGTGGATCACATTCTTTATGATAAGTCCATCATAAAAGTTACTTCCATATTTTTCCACTGTTGCTGTTGTTGATTGTAATTCTCTCCATCTATTCCTCCCCACTACCATATATTATATTTTCTCACTCCTTTCACTCTGTCCATCTTCTAAAATGTGCTGTAGGACAGCTGAGTGGCACAGTGGATGGTCACTGGCCCTGGGGTCAAGAGACCCTGAGCCCATATACCACCCCTGAGACCCAGGTCCCATGGTCCTGGGAAGGCCACCCAATCCCAGCCCCTTGTAAGAAGTAAAAAAAAATGTGTTATATTTGACTATTCTCTCCTGTGATCTACCCTCTCCTCTATCACCCACGTCACCCCCTTTCCCCTTTCCTCCTTCTTTCCTTTTAACTCTAGATGTCTATACCCTATTGAGTGTATGTGCTGTTTCCTCTCTGAGTCATTTCTTGCCTTCTCCCCTTCCATATCATTGCAAAAGTTCATTGTAAAAAAAAAAATATATATATATATATATATATTTATATATATAAAATCTTTTATACAAAATATCTTAGCTTATTCCACCTCTCCTTTCTGTTACTCCCAAGTGCATTTCCCTTTTAGCCATTGACTCCATTTTTACAATATATCTTCAAATTCAGCTCTTTTCTGTGCTTCATCTATAAAGGCTCCTTCTACCTGCTCTATTAAGTGAGAAGGTTCATATGAGTATTATCAGTATCATTTTTCTATGCAGGAATACATACAGTTCATCAATATTAAGTCCCTCATATTTTGCCTTCTCCTCCTCTCTCTATGCCTCACCTGAGTCCTGTATTTGAAGGTCAAACTTTCTGTTCAGCTCTGGCCATTTCAACAGGAACATTTGAAATTTCCCTGGTTTGTTGAAAGGCCATCTTTTCCCCCTAGAAGAGGGATGTTCAATTTTGCTGGGTAGTTGATTCTCAGTTGCATTTCAAGCTCCTTTGCCTTCTGGAATATTATATTACAAGCCCTACAAGCCCTTAATGTAGTTGCTGCTAAGTCCTGTGTGATCCTGACTGTAGCTCCATGATATTTGAATTGTGTCCTTCTGGCTGCTTGTAATATTTTCTCTTTGACTTGTGAGTTCTGGAACTTGTCTATAATATTACTGGTTTTTTTAAAATCTCTTTCTGGGGGAGATTGGTAGATTCTCTAAATTTCTATTTTGCCCTCTGCTTCTAGGATATTAGGGCAATTTTCCTGTAGGATTTCTTTTAAAATGAGATCAAGGCTCTTTCCTGTTAATGACTTTCAGGTATCTCAATAATTTTTAAATTATCTTTCCTGGATCTGTTTTCCATACCAGTTGTTTTTTTCAATGAGATGTTTCACATTTTCTTCTAATTTTTCATTCTTTTGGTGTTGAAATATTATATCTTGACTTCTCATAAAGTCATCAACTTCCTTTAGCTCCATTCTATATCTGAAGGATTTGTTTTCCTCAGAGAGCTTTCTTATCTCCTTTTTTCATCTGGCCAATTCTGCTATTTAAAGCATTCTTCTCCTCAATAACTTTTTGAACTGTTTTATCCATCTGACCTATGCTGGTTTTTAAGATGTTATTTTCATCAGCATTTTTTTTGGATCTCCTTGACTAAGCTGCTGACTTCTTTTTTGTTTTTCCTGCATCTCTCTCATTTCTTTTCCCAATTTTTCTTCTATCTCCCTTACTTGATTTTCAAACTCTTTTTTTGAGCTCTATCATAGCCTGAGCCCAACTTCCATTTTTCTTGGAGTCGTTACATGCAGGAGCTTATACTTCCTCATCTTCAGATTAGGTATTTTCATCCTTCTTGGGATCATAGACAAAGAATTTCTCAATGGTGTTCCTCTTTTTTCTCTGTTTACTCATTTCTCCAGCCTGTTCTGGGTTTGGGGTGCTTTCTGAGCTTTTGAATATTATTGGGACACCTGCTTTGGGGTTTTTTTTGGGATGCCCCACTGGGATCTTTATTTCTCCAAGGTCTTATGTTCTCTTGCCTGTACTTTGATATGTATATAACCACAGGCACTCCCCTCTGCCCTGGAGCTATGAGGAGGGTCCTTGCTATCTTAGTATGGAAGGCCAAACTGCATCCTGGATCTGAGTGTGAACAAACAGCAGAGTTCTGCACCATGGAGAGCAGACAGATTTCTTTTTTTCCTTTTATTAACATTTGTTTTCCAATTATATACAATAGTATTATCTACCTATCATTTTTGTGAGGTTTTTAATTTTACAATTTTCCCCCCATCCTCCCTTCCCTCCCCCCCTGCCCCACAGAAGTCTGTCTGATAGTCTTTACATTATTTCCATGCTACGCATTGATCAAAATTGAATGTGTTATAAGAATAAACATAAGAGTAAACATAAACCCCCTCCCCCCAAAAGATGAGAAACCTCAAGAATAGAGAGAGAAAAAACCCCAAAAATGTACTTCAATCTGTGTTCAGATTCCAATGGCTCTGTCTCTGGGGTGAGTTGCTTTGTTTATAATAAGTACACCAGAGAAGTTGCTTCAATATTTTTATCACAGTTGCTATTACTAGCTGTGCTTCTACTCTATTCCCCCCCCCCACTCTCATTTATTCTTCTCTCTCTCTCTCTCTCTCTCTCTCTCTCTCTCTCTCTCTCTCTCTCTCTCCTTTCATCCTGGCCCTGTCCAAAAGAATACCCTCTCCCACAATCTTCCCTCTTCTATCACCTATCCCCCCCCCCCAATTGTCCCTTATCCCATCCCTTTCTTCTCATTTTTCTCTAGGGTAAGATAGATTTCCTTACCCCATTAAGTGTGTTTATTATTTCCTCTCTGAGCCATCTCTGATGTGAATAAAGGCTCACTCATTCCCCTTTTCCTTCCCCCTTTCCACTCCATTGAAAAAGCTTTTTCTTGACTCTTATGTGAAATCTCTCAGCTTCTTCTTCAACTCCTTTTCCTTCCTCCCAGTACTTGCCCCCATCATCCATTGATGCTATCCATTTACCACATCAAGCCATTATTTTCTGCTCCTTCCTATGTCCTGTCTATATATGCTCCTTCTAACAGCTCTTATAAATGAGAAAGTTTATATGAGTTATCAATATCTTCTTCCCATGCAGGAATATAAACAGTTCAATATCATTAAGTTCCTCATAGTAAGTCCTTTTCTTCCACCCCCCCTCTATGGTTCACCAGAGTCCTGTACTTGGAGATCAAACTTTCTGTTCAGCTCTGGTTGTCTCAATAGGAAAGTCTGAAAGTCCCCTGTTTCATTGAAAAGTCCATCTTTTCCCCTGAAAAAGGATGTTCAGTTTGACTGGGTAGTTGATTCTCGGTTGTAAACCAAGATCTTTTGCCTTCCAGAATATCATATTCCAATCCCTACAAACCCTTAATGTAGATGCTGCCAGGTCCTGTGTAATCCTGACTATGGGGCTTCAGTAGTTGAATTGTTTGTTTCTGGCAGCTTTTAGAATTTTTCGCTTTGATTTGGGAGTTTTGGAATTTGGCTATAATATTCCTGGAAGGTTTTCTTTTAGGATCTCTTTCAGGTGACTGGTGAATTCTCTCGATTTCTATTTTACCCTCTACTTTTAGGATCTCAGGGCAATTTTTCTGTATTGTTTCTTGAAAAGTGAAGTCTAGGCTCTTCTCCTGATTGTGGCTTTCAGATAGCCCAATAATTTTTAAATTATTTTTTCTGGATCTGTTTTTGAGGTTGGTTGTTTTTCCAATGAACTATTTCACATTTTCTTCTAATTTTTGGCTTTTTTGGGGGAAGAATTTTATTTCTTCCTGATTTCTTATTCATTCATTCATTTATTTTTATTTTTGTATAAATGATATTTTTATACATTACTAAAATATTCTGGTTTAAGAGTAAACATAATACCCCCTCCTCCCAAAAAAATATAGACCTGCATGAGTGATAAATTAAAGGAAAGAGAAAAAAATAAAAAATAAATAATAATAGTGCAGCCAGGTGGTGCAGTGGACAGAGCACCGGCCCTGTAGCCAGAAGCACCCAAGCCCAAATCCTGCCCCAGACACCCAACAATCACCTAGCTGTGTGACCCCAGGCAAGCCACCCCAACCCCATTGCCCTGCAAAAACGAAACAAAAAAAAGACCAAAATAAAATAAAACAAAATAATAATAGCAACAACAACAACAATAATAATGATAATAACAATAATAATAATATAGGCCCCCAGGTGGCACAGCAGACAGAGCACCAGCCCTGGTACAAGGAGCACCTGGGTCCAAATCTGGCCTCAGACACCCAACAGTCACCCAGCTGTGGGGCCCCAGGCAAGCCACCCAGCCCCATTTGCCCTGCAACCCCCCCTAATAATAATAATGATAATAATAATAATAATAATAATAATAATAATAATAATGAAAATGTGCTTCAGTTTGTGTTCCAACACCTCCAGCTCTGTCATGGGTGGATCACATTCTTTATGATAAGTCCATCACAAAAGCTACTTCCATATTTTTCCACCATTACCATTGCTGATCACAACTCCCTTCATTTGTACTGCTCCACTACCATATATTATATTTTTTCTCTCCTTTCACTCTGTCCCTCTTCTTAAATGTGCTGTAGGGTAGCTGAGTGGCACAGCAAACAGATCCCCAGCCCTGGGGCCAAGAGGCCCAGAGGCCACGTACCATGCCTTAGGCCCAGCATCTACCTGGTCCTATGGTCCTGGACAGGCCATCCAATTCTAGCCCCCTTGCAAGAAGTAAAAAAGAAAATGTGTTATATCTGACCACTCTCCCACCATGGTCCATTTTCACCTCCATCACTCACTACCCCCCTTCCCCCATCCTCCTTCTCTCCTTCTTACTCTAGATGTCTATACCTGATTGAGTTGTTTCATGTCCTAGCCACCTCTGATGAGAGCAAAGGTTCTCTCATTCCCCTTGCCTTCCCCCATCCCATATCATTGCAATAGCTCATTGTAATAAAAAAATCTTATTATATGAAATATCTTAGCCTATTCTACCTCTCCTTTTTCTTTCTACCATTACATTTCCCTTTTAGCCATTGACTCCATTTTTACACTATATCTTCTAATTCAGCTCTCTCCTATGCTTCATCTATAAAAGCTCCTTCTACCTGCTCTATTAAATGTGAAGGTTCATATGAGTATTATCAGTATCATTTTTCTTTTTTTGTTGTTTTTTTACAAGGCAAATGGGGTTAAGTGGCTTGCCCAAGGCCACACAGCTAGGTAATTATTAAGTGTCTGAGACTGGATTTGAACCAGGTACTCCTGACTCCAGGACCGGTGCTTTAACCACTATGCCACCTAGCTGTCCCCAGTATCATTTTTCTATGCCAGAATACATGTAGTTCATCATCATCATTAAGTCCCTCATATTTTCCCCTTCTGCTCCACTCTCTATGCTTCACCTGAGTCCTGCATTTGAAGATCAAACCTTTTTGTTCAGCTCTGGCCATTCCAACAGGAACAATTGAATTTTCCCTGGTTCATTGAAAGTCCATCGTTTTCCCTGGAAGAGGATGTTCAGTTTTGCTGGGTAGTTGATTCTCGGTTGCATTCCTAGCTCTTTTGCATTCCAGAATATTATATTCCAAGTTCTATGAGCTTTTAATGTAGTTGCAGCTAAGTCCTGTGTAATCCTGACTGCAGTTACATGATATTTGAATGGTGCCCTTCTGGCTGCTTGCAATATTTTCTCTTTGACTTAGGAGTTCTGGAAATTGGCTATAATATTCCTGGGGGTTGTTTTTTTTGGATCTCTTTCTCAGGAAGATTGGTGGATTCTCTCAATTTCTATTTTGCCCTCTGCTTCTAGGATATCAGGGCAATTTTCCTGTAGTAATTCTTTGAAAATGATGTGAAGACTCTTTTCCTGATCATGACTTTCAGGTATTCCAATGATTTTTAAATTATCTTTCCTGAATCTGTTTTCCATATTAGTTTTTTCAATGAGATGTTTCATATTTTCTTCTAATTTTTCATTCCTTTGGTTTTGAATTATTGTGTCTTGATTTCTCATAAAATCAGCAGCCTTCCTCAGTTCCATTCTACATCTGAAGGATTTGTTTTCCTTAGAGAGCTTTCTTATCTCATTTTCCATCTGGCCAATTCTACGTTTTTAAAGCATTCTTCTCTTCAATAACTTTTTGAACTGTTTTATACATTTGACCTATGCTGGTTTTTAACATGTTATTTTTCTTCAGCATTCTTTTGGATCTCCTTGACTAAGCTGCTGACTTCTTTTTCATCTTTTTGCTGCATCTCTCTCATTTCTTTTCCCAATTTTTCTTCTATCTCCCTCAATTGATTTTCAAAGTCTTTTTTTGAGCTCTGTCATAGCCTGAGCCCAATTTTTGTTTTTCTTGGAGTCTTTAGATGTAGGAGCTTGTACTTCCTCATCTTCAGATTGAGTATTCTGATCCTTCTTGGGATCATAGACAAAGTATTTCTCAATGGTGTTCCTCTTTTTTCTCTGCTTACTTATTTCTCTAGCTTGTGCCTGGTTTTGGGGTGCTTCCTGAGCTTTTGAGTATTATTGGGACACCCCCCTCATAAGGATCTCCATGTGTGAGGCTCTGTCTTCCCTCCTGGTCTGTGAATAATCACAAGCGCACCCCTCTGCCACAGGGATGAGGTTGGGGGGGCTAATGTTCTATGGGGGGCCTAGACTACGATCAGGATGTGAATGTGGTCAGAGCCCCAGAGTCCTGTTTCAGGGACAGAGGACAGAGCTCGGCAGTCTCTCTCCACTCCCCTACCTAGGCTCAGCACTCATGCCTGTGGGCTCCTGCTTACTGGCTCCGCCTGCTTCCAGTTCCTGGATCTGGGCTGCATGGGTCACACTGCTCACTGAGTGCCCTGAGGGGTGGCTTCATGCACTCTCTCTGGCAGAGGTTCCCCCCACTGGTCCCCCAAGTTGTGTCTGGTGCTCCAAGTTGTAGGTCAGGAAACTGCCCCTGCTGCCATGAGCCATGGCTCCCAGCACCCTGGGGCTGCCTCTGGAAGGCTGAAGTTCCTTCACTCTAGTGGGCTACCCCTATAACTCCATGGAGTGGAGCCTTTCCACTATTTTCCAGGTTACCTTGGGCTGGAGAATTGACTCACTGGATCCCTCTGTGGATTATGTCTCTTGAAAATTCAGTTAGAGTCTTTATTTTATAAGTTTGGAAATATCAGAGAGAGAGAGAACCTAAGAGAGGATCCTTTCCTGTTGCCATCTTGGCTCTGTCCCCCTCTTCCTGATTTCTTTTTTTTTTTTTTAGGTTTTTGCAAGGCAAATTGGGTTAAGTGGCTTGCCCAAGGCCACACAGCTAGGTAATTATTAAGTGTCTGAGATTGGATTTGAACCCAGGTACTCCTGACTCCAAGGCCAGTACTTTATCCACTGCCACCTAGCCGCCCTCTTCCTGATTTCTTGCAAAGTCATCAGCTACCTTTAGTTCCACTCTGCATTTGAAGGAGTTGTTTTCTTCAGAGAGCTTTTTATATCCTTTTCCAGCTGGCCAGCTCTGCTTTTTAAAGCATTCTTCTCATTTGCCTTTTGTTTTGCTTTTTCTATTAGGCCTAAACTGGTTTTTAATATATTATTTTCTTCACTAATTTTTTGTATATCTTTCACCAAGCTGTTGATTTTTTGCATTGCTCTCTCTCTGTGTCTCTGTGTCTCTGTGTCTCTCTCTCTTTTTAGTTTTTGCAAGGCAATGGGGTTAAGTGGATTGCCCAAGGCCACACAGCTAGGTAATTATTAAGTGTCTAAGGCTGGATTTGAACTCAGGTACTCTTCACTCCAGGACTGGTTCTCTATCTACTGCACCATCTAGCCACCCCTGCTCTCATTTCTCCTCCCAATTTTTCCTCCATCTCCCTTAATTGCTTTCAACCTTTTTTTGAGCTCATCCATAGTCTGAGCCCATTTACTATTTCTCTTGGAGGTTTTGAATATGGAAACTTTGATTTTTTTCATCACCTGAGTATGTGTTTTGATCTTCCATGGGACTAAAGTAGTTTTCTATGGTCAGATTCTTCTTTTTCTGTTGTTTACTCATTTCCTTAGCCCAAGACAGCGCTTCCAAGGCTTTCAGTTTGTTTGGGTTTTTTTTTTTTTTTTGGGGGGGGGACATCCCACTGGGACCTTTATTTCTCCAAGGTCTTATGCTCTCTTGCCTGTGCTTTGATATATAGATGACCCCCTTACTTCCCTCTGCCCTGGAGCTATAAGGAGGGATCCAGCTTGGCTACTTAGTATGGAAGCCCAAACTGCAACCTGGATCTGAGTGTAGGCTAACAACACAGTCCTACCCTGAGGGAGAGCAGAGAAATCTCTGCAGTCTTCCTTTATCATCTCTGGGGGGTGCAGGCTGGTTTCTCCAGATTCTTGCTGCAGATTCTGCAACTGGTGCTCCTCACTCCACACTCATCCTGGTGTAGCAGAGTTCTTTCCCTGCCCCTTCAAGCTGTTGCTGGTGATCTCTGGGCTGGGCTGATCTGGGCAACCACAGCTTATTTCCCAATCCCTGTCACACCTTTGCTGAGGAACTTTTTTTTTTTAGGTTTTTGCAAGGCAATGGGGTTAAGTGGTTTGCCCAAGGCCACACAGCTAAGTAATTAATTGTCTGAGTCTGGATTTGAACTCAGGTACTTTTGACTCCAGGGCCAGTGCTCTATCCACTATGCAACCTAGCCGCCCCTACTGAGGAACTTCTAAGCTATCTTGGACTGGGAAAATATATCATTCAGTATTTCTGTGGCTTCTGCCCCTCTAAATTTTGGCTAGATTCATAATTTGTTGGGTTTTGGAGTTTTGGGGGAAGGAATTCCCGGGGAAATGCTGCCTTCATGCTGTCATCTTGGCTCCATCCCCAGCAGAGAGATTTCTGCAGTCTCCCCTGACCCCCTTACCGTCTGTGGGCTGTGCTCTGGAAGTGCAGGCTGGTTTCTTGCTGCAGGGCTACTTTGAGGCTGGTGCTCCTCACTCCATACTCATTCTGGTGCAGCAGAATTCTCTCATCTCCCCCTTCAAGCTGTTCCCAGTGATCCCTGGGTTAGGCTGGGCTGGGCTGGGCTGTGCTGAACTGTGGCTGGGGCTTTTAACCAACCCCTGGTCCTGGTGAAACACACCTTTCCTGTGGAAATTCTAAGTTATCTTGGACTGGGAAAATGTATCACTGAGTCTTTCTGTGGGTTCTGCCCCTCTAAATTTTGGCTAGAGTCATAATTTGATGGCTTTTGGAGTTTTGCGGGAAGGAGTTTCTGGGAAATGCTGCCTTCATACTGCCATCTTGGCTCCACCCCCCCCAGTCAAATTATAAAAACCCCGTCATTCCCCAATTGACAAATGGTCAAGGGATATACAAAGGCAATTTACAGATGGGGAAATCAAAGTGATCCATGGTCATATGAAAAATTGATCTAAATCATTATTTATTAGAGAAATATAAATCAAAGCATCTTAGGTACCACCTCACACCTCTCAGACTGTCCAATATGACAAGAAATGACAATGATCAATGTTGGGAGGGATGTGGGAAATCTGGAACACTAATACATTGTTGGTGGATCTGAGAACTCATCCAACCTTTCTGGAGAGCAATTTGAAATTATGCCCAAAGGACAAAAAAAATGAGCATACCCTTTGATTCAGCAATACCACTACTAGGTCTATACCCTGAAGAGATGATGAAAAAGGGTAAAAACATCACTTGTACAAAAATATTCATAGCAGCCCCATTTGTGGTGACAAAGAATGAGAAATTAAGTAAATTTCCTTCAACTGGGGAATGACTTCACAAACTGTGGTATATGTATGTCATGGAACACTATTGTTCTATTAGAAACCAGGAGGAATGGGAATTCAGGGAAGCCTGGAGGGATTTGCATGAAGTAATGCTGAGTGAGATAAGCAGAACCAGAAGAGTATTGTATACCTAACAGCATCATGGGGGTGATGATCAACCTTAATGGACTTGCTCATTCCATCAGTGCAGCAATCAGGCACAATTTGGGGGTATCTGCAGTGGAGAATTCCATCTGTATCCAGAGAAATAATTATGGAGTTTGAACAAAGACCAAAGACTATTACCTTTAATTTAAAAAAAAAACCCTCGTTATCTTATTATGTAATTTTGCTATCTCTTATAACTTTATTTTTCTTCCTTAAGGATATGATTTCTCTCGCATTACATTAAACTAAGATCAGTGTATACCATGGAAACAATGCAAAGACTAACAGACTAGCTTCTGTGGGGGGGTGGGGGGAGGGAAGCAAGATTAGGGAAAAAATTGTAAAATTCAAAATAAATAAAATCTTTCTTTTGACTGCACCATTTTTTTTAGTTTTTTTTTGACTGCACTATTTTTTAGGGTTTTTTTGTGAAAATATTTCTTTTATAAAAAAAAAAAAGTATCTTTGCCCAAAACTGCTCCTCAAAGATTATCATCCTTGCACAATACTATCTTGTCTCTTCCTGGCAGGCACATCTCCCAGCAACCTGATCATAATCGTCCTCAGTTTGTAATTAACATAGGGTAAGAAACTCAAGAGTCTTAATTTCTCACTAGTCATCGCAAGGTAACTGATATCAAGACTGAGCGCTCACTATAGAAATCAACCTTTTAACCTAGATTATAGTTTTGAGAAATTGTTATACTTTGAAATTTTATACATATATATGTAAAATATTCTGTGCATTATTCTATTTTATCAGTTCTTTCTCTGCATGCAGATAGACTCTTCCTTCAAAGATCCTTTGAATTTAATTTGAGTATCTTTACTAGTTAAAATAGCTTTCCATAAGAAATAATGGTTTCCCTTTCCTTAGAAATCTTCAACTGGAGACTCAATGACTATTTGTCATTGGTATATTATTGTGGATTATGGGGGGATGGGGGTGGATTTCTTTCATATGTGTTTTGTAGTACATCACCACTGAGGTTCTTCCCAACTCTCAGACCTCTGGACATTGCCACACGACTTGATACATCCTCAGGACTCTTCTAGGCCTTGCTATCCACCCTGATACTAAACCCAAAGGACAACTAGGCCTTTCACTCTGCAACTGAACTCTCCTCTATGGACTGTCTTCCTCATTTAGAAGGTAAACTCCTTGAAAGCAGGGGCTTTTTTTCTTTTCTATTCATATCCCGACTTTTTAACTTTGAAGTATTAAATTATAGTCATCATTCATTCCATTCTCATTCATTTACCTACCTGTTCATATTCATTCAAAATGCTGAGGAGAGAGTTCTTCATAATTTTTAGACTGAAAACTTGATAACCAGGGAAGTTCTTAATCTTAAACCCAGTTTAATTTAGCCCAGAGTTCCCTTCTCCAGTCCTCAGGAACAATATCCCTTACTGTTTTGCTTAACTCAGGGGGTTCCTGATCATGCCTCATGTTTGCCGGCCTCAGAGAGGGTTGGTGTTGAATTTAGGAGGTCTTTGTCTCAGTTGGAGTGCTTTAAAGGGACACCAAGTGCTAGTTGCATGTTTGAGACTGATATATGGTGAGATATAAACCTTTTTCAAGTTTTGCTGGTTGTATCTACATAAGAAAGGCCAGGAATGTGCCTAGACTACTTCTTTTCCTCACCTAATTATTTGTATAAAAGGAAAGAAAAAGCTTGGAGTTGAAAAACTGGGGAAACTTGACCTTAGAGCTATTTGGTATTTGAAAGCACTGGGTGGATAATGAGCAGGTAGAGACTGGCCTTCAGAGATTCAAATCAGGTGGTACATGAAATGCTTGCCAGAATGAAGCTTCCCATGGAGACTTTAAGTCCAGAGACCAAGAAGTTTAGTTCCAAGAAAAGACAGAAGAAAGCTGAATGTACTAAATTTTTAGCCAAGAATATCTATGGCTTTTATTCTAAAGGTTTTTGTGAGAAGGGCTGAGAATCTCCCAATAAGACCCTGAAAATAGCCCTCATTGTAGAGGGTCAAAACAAAAAAAATGAAGTTCTCTCTTCTCTTCTCTTCCTTTTTGTTAGTCTGTGACTACAGTGGTTAGTTTTCTAAAAGAGCTATTTAAAAGGTCTTTGGCCTTTAAACTAGATGAGAATAACAGTCCACTGTTGCCAAGAGGCGGATAGCTAAAAGTCGGTGTCTGGAACTGGAAGCAAGAAGAAGAGAATCTCAATAGTCACATTTCCAGGGGCTTGTTCTCTACATATAGTAGAGACTGTATATCTTAGCAGCCTTTGTTGAGAAGCAGACAGCAGAAACCCTGGGGAAGTAGGCCTCTGAAAATGAGATAATGATACCATTAAAGACATTAGCATCCCCTAAAGCATCAGAAGCAGGAGTTGCCTTATTTTATTGTGTGTTTTGAGGGTGAAGACCTCCAAGTCTTGTCAACACATGGTTGCTACACATGTGCCTCTCTAGATATGCTCTGGATGCATATCTTTTCCCCAGGAATGCTGTGTGTATTTTGGAGAAGGTATCCCAGTTTTATGAGGGAGGGTCAGGTTTTACTATGACTTGATAAGAAGTCAGTTCATTAACTGCCATTAAGTTGAGCTAGTTATGGTCTCTAGATAACTGATCACATTAAACCTATATATGAGGACCTGTAATCTGTGGTTTTGAGTGGATAAAACCTACAAAGCACCCTGATCTTGGGATAAACATATCTAGGTGACCTGCCATGAACATTTTTTGCTCAGAATCAGATAGCTGGTAAGTGTCTTTAGGTAGAATTAGAATCAAAATCCAGTATGAAACATTACTTCTCACCCTTTCTCCCTTTTAACCTTTAACTCTGCTTGTCGAGGAGCTACAGTTAGATCTTGTAAAGTAGCATGTTTGACACTGGATGTGAGAGAAATTTTCCAAAAATGCTAGAACTGTCCAAAAGTGAAATGAGTGCTTGTGTCCCTTTCATGCAGGAAGATCAAACTATCTTCCTAACAGAAATGACTATTTTTTGTCCATTCCCTGAAATTCTGGGGATTAGAAAGGTAGATGTGTTATTTCCTCTTAAAGATAAACATAGAAATTAACTTCATAGTCAACTCCTCTTTAAGTCTTTTCAAACCATTACAGCCACAGTGACCTTCTCTTTTTTTGAGTTAATAACATCAAAATATCTGTTATTTGTGCTTCTTATTTGACTACAATTCAACTCAACAAATCTCTATTAAATAGCTATCATGTGTAAGGCATATTGTAAGATTTTGGGCATAGAAAGAGAAAAATTAATTAATCCCTGCCCTCAAGGAGAGTATGTTTTCCTAGATAATTATTTTAGAAAGATAAGATATGGATACATAAGTAAATATAAATTTCCAGACATGATGGGAAAGGAGAGATCAAGCAAAATGTTCTAGGAAATGTATGAAGCAAGGCAATGGGATTAAGTGACTTGCCCAAGTTCACACAGCTAGGTATGGATTTGAACTCAGATCCTCCTGACTCTAGAGCCAGTGCACCTAACTGCCCCTATGAAACATTAGGATTAGGAAAGACTATTCAGAAGAGATCATATCAAAGTCAAACCCTGAAGGAATATATATATATATATATATATATATATATTGAAAAAGACAGAATTAAGAAGCAAATGAATCTTAGGTATAAAGTGAATTGAAAAATAATGCAGTGGGGTGGCTAGGTGGCGCAGTGAATAAAGCACTGGCCCTGGAGTCAGGAGTACCTGGGTTCAAATCTGGTCTCAGACACTTAATAATTACCTAGCTGTGTGGCCTTGGGCAAGCCACTTAACCCTGTCTGCCTTGCAAAAACCTAAAAAAGGAAAAAAAAGAAAAGAAAAGAAAAATAATGCAGAGTGCAAGATGGTAGTGGGAAGTAATTACTATATGAAAGTGCATGATATGAACCAAGGAAAAGTAGGTTGGAGCCAGATTGTGGAGACCTAACCAAGGATTTTGTGTTGTATCTCACAGGCAATAGTGAATCATCCAAGATTTTAGAGATGAGCAATGGCTTAGATAGATCTATTTTTTTGGAAGAATATCTTGGCAGCTGTGTGATTGTATTAGATAGGCTAGCAAGTGAATTGGAATCCCAGAATCTTGAGAACAAAGGTTAACTATTCCAATCTGTGTCTGAGTTGAAATTCCTTCTACAATATCTCATATAGAAGGTCATCCAGGGGGGCCCTAGGTGGTGCAGTGGATAGAACATTGGCCCTGGAGTCAGGAAGAACAGAGTTCAAATGTGACCTCAGACAATGATTGCCTAGTTGTGTGACCTTGGGCAAATCAGTTAACCCCATTGCCTTGCAGAAAACAAAAGAACCCCATAATAACATGAAAAGGTCATCCAGATTCTACTGGTGAGCAATTCATTTCACTTTTGGACAGTTTTAGCATTTTGGAAAATTTCTCTCACATACAATGTTAAACATGCTACTTTACAATATCTAACTGTAGCTCCTCAACAAGCAGAGTTAAAGGTTAAAAGGGAGAAAGGGTGAGATTTTGATCCTAATTTTACCTAAAGACACCAGCTATCTGATTCTAGGCAAGTCACTAAACTTCTCTAAGCCTCAGTTTCTTCATCTTTAAAACGGGCATGATAATAATGTCATCTGCATTACAGGATTGTGGTGAAGATCAGGTAAGACAATGGGTATGAAGCACTCTGCAAAGCTCCAAGCTTCAGTCCTTTCAGGTGTGTCCAACTCTTTGTGACCTCATTTTTCAGTTTTCTTGGCAGAGGTGTTGGAGTAGTTTATTTCCTTTTTCAGCTCATTTTACATCTGAGGAAACGGAAGCAGAGTTAAGTGACTTGTTAAGGGTCATACAGCTAGGAAGTATCTGAAGTTGGATATGAACTCTACTCTTCCTGACTCCAGACTTGAATCTTTATCCACTGTGTTACCTAAATGCCTTAAGCTACATAAGAAGTTATTATTAACTTGCCTAATCTCTTTTAAAACGGATCAAATTTAAATATTGGGAAATAGCTCTCAGGTTAAAAATTCCTAATTCAACTGATCCTTATATGGCATGTTCTTCAAGTCTATAGATAGGGAGACAGATTTGGGCTGTTACACTGATTAAGGTGAAGAGTATGTGGGATGAGTGTACTCACTTAAATAATTTCTCAAGGTATTCAATTATTCAATTCTTGAGAATCGGACCCCACTCTGAGAGAGAGAGAGAGAGAGAGAGAGAGAGAGAGAGAGAGAGAGAGAGAGAGAGAGAGAGAGAGAGAGAGGCACGGAACAAGAAATCCACAATCAATTTATTCTAAAGCTTCCCCCAGCCCCCACAGACCCATCCTCATTAGTGAGGAACGTGGTTTTCACAATCTAGATGCATAAATTATTCTAAAGAAAAAGCATGTAATTCAAACAGAGACAGGTTTCCCCCCTCCAGGACAAGGAATGTAGAAACATCTGGACTTTAATCCAAATAAGACAGGGTCAGTTTACTCTTTACATTTTGGTCAAGGTAACATTTAGTTGCTTGTCAGGGAAGGAGGGGCAGAAGAGATGTAACACGCAGCTCAACTATTTCTAATCTATAATATTTTACTGAAGAAATCTCAAACTTTATCCCATTCAAGAGAGATGCGGATTTGAAATGGGATTGTAATACCTGGAATCAAAAGAAGGGGATGGAGAGATTCAGTTCAATTCAACAAAATAATTCTTAGTCAATAAACATATATATTAACTGCTTACTTAATCGATGTAACTACAAGTTGGGGCAACCAAGAAAGGAAAAGAGTCCCTGTCCTCAAGGAGCTTACAATCAAATGGAAAGACAACCCAAGAATGGAAACTGAAAAGGCCTCCAGTGGGGAAGTGTTATGTCTGCCCCTGGGGGCCCCTTCTTGAATACAAACTCTGGGAGGAGCTTTCTAATATCTACCCTTCAGACAGAGGAAGGAAGGGTCCAAGGGCAGGGAATTCTGTGGAGGTGTAAGTTTTATTAAGGTATTTTTAATGCAAAGAAAAAATGAAACCATCTTTGCCTTCAGGGTTGCATTCTACTGGGAGATGATATAGAAGCATATTCAACAGGACTTGGCAAGTGCTTGGCTTTAGGGGAGTGATAGAGAAGGAAGAATCCAAGAATACATTTAAATATTCAGCCAGGGGCATGGGGAACATGTATGCCTCAACAGACACAGGAAATTTGGGAGGAGGAGGTTTAGGGAAAAAGATGATGAATGTGGTTTTGCATATATTGTTTGAGGTACTTATAGTGGGTTTAGGAGAGCTGATTTTTCATTCTTTAAGCATTTTTATAACTTGGAAATTGACATATATTACAATTTAGGATTTCATTGTTTTGTTAGTGACATCTAGACTTAAGAAGGTGATGAAGAAAATGTTAATATTACAAAATATGAATGATTCTACCTAGCCTGCCTAATTCATGTATCTGTTATTAAAATTTGTTTGTATGGGAAGGTTTTGTAAATAAAGATGATTTTCATATTAGAAATAAATACAATGTATAATAATGAACACTAGGAAATAGGTAGGTGAGGGTAATTGAAGCCCTAGATCAAAACTAATCTTCATTGAATATGCAAAAAATAATTCATAAAACTGGCAAGATATTTGGTTTTAAAATTACATTTATTTTAGTCTCAGGTTCTGTATATTTGAGGTTGTTTGTTTTGTTTTTTTCTGACAGATGACTATTGTCTGAAACAATCAAAAAGCATGATCCTGACTGATTATCACAATAAACAATCCATCAAGATGGTAAAAAAAATAATTAGATTAGACATGTTATTCATACTTTTGGGGGGGTATAGAAGAGTAGATTGTTAAACATTTACCATCATACCACTGTGCTAGTGGGATAGTCATATTAAGATGTCTGGTAGATAGAGAGAAATGTAGAAGTAGGGAATTTATTTTGGCCTATCTTCATAAAGATGATAATTGAATCTATGGGAGGAAATGAGATTGTTAACAGAGGAGAGAGAAGAGAAGAGAAGAGAAGAGAAGAGAAGAGAAGAGAAGAGAAGAGAAGAGGAGAGGAGAGAAGAGGAGAGAAGAAGAGAGAACAGGACCTAAAAAAGGACTTTGAGGGTTGCCCATGCTTAGGGGCCAAGAAAAGGATTAGTTAGCAAAGGGACTTAGAAGGATTGGTCAAACTTGTGTATGCAGCAATGTCATGGAAGCAAAGGGACGAGAAAATGCACAGGAAACATGGTGGAAAAAACATTAAGAGTCATGAAATAGTCAAGAGGAATAAGGAGAGAGAAATGTAGCATTAAAGTTAGCAATTAAGAGATATTACGACCTTTGAAAGAACAATTTCAAGTAGAGGTTCCTAATTTGGTTTGCATGAGATTGAAAAATGAATGTAAAATGGAAGAGAACTATAGCATTTTAATCTGAGTCTAAGAAGAGAGATAATTTTTTGTAGTACAGTTACAGTAAACTGAAAAGTACAAGGAATTCAAGAACTGAATCTGCTTACTGTTTGATAATAATTTATTTTTTTTAGAAAGCATTTGGCGCAGTCCAGTCTTAAATATTTTCCTCAGAGAAGGTATCCTTCATGTATATTTTAAGATTGCAAGATTTCTGATGGATAAGATTACCAAGATAACTACTCAGTAATGCTCTGAAGTGTTACCTCAAGGCATAATAGAGAGAGAATATGCCTATTAGTGTCATGGGATCAAAGTTTTAGAGTCAAAAGAATCTCAGGCCTAGTGAATCCCTTTTGGCTATTATAAACACACAAAATAAAAATAAAGGACCAATGAAGAAAGATACTATCTGCATCCATAAAAAGAACTGTTAAGTAGAAATGGGTATAGAATAATTTTACCTATATATACCTATTTGTGTCTATCGATAGAGCAGAGTGGGTAGGGGAAGGGAAGAGAAAAGAAAAAAAGAAATTTACATAATAACTTTACCATTTAAAAGGAATAGCAATTTGTACATAATAGATTTCATGTGCAATTATCTTATTTTATTATATTATATAAGAGAAATGCTGTTTGAATAAACTTTAAAAAAAAAGATGAGGGAACAGAGTTGCAGAGAGGCTGTGACTTGTTTAAGGTCACACAGGTGGCATAGCCAGGAACTGAACCCAGGACCTCTGGTACCTAAAGCAACATTCTTTCTATTGTACTATTCTTTCCGTCAGTGTCTGCTACTATCATGAAGGATGTCTTGCATTGAGTCTAACTGGAAGGCAGGTTTCTCATTAATGGGAAGGCTTTTTAGATTTTCCTGTTTTCAGTGTTTATTAGATTGATTTGATAAAATTCACTATTCTATAAGGAGATACAGGGTCACTCAGAAAGATTAGACCAGTGATCTACTTAAATATGTAATGAACCATTCTACCAGAAAAAGAGTTAAGCCTGGTCTATAGAGAGAACAAAGGAAGTTCAAGGGCTTCAAATAAGGGATGTTAAAAGTTTACCTAGAGGTAAGCTCAATACTTATTAGTCATTTCAGTGGAGTCCAACTCTTTATGACCCCATATGAGGCTTTTTTTGGACAAAGACAGTGGTTTACCATTTTCTTCTCCAACTCATTTTACAGATGAGGAAACTAAGGCAAACAGAATTAAATGACTTACCCAAGTTCACATAGCTATGGTAAGTGTCTGAGGTCATATTTGAATTCAGGTCTTCCTGACTCCAGGCCCAGTGTTCTATCCACTGTACTACTAGATCCCTGACAATATATGAGGCACAATCTAATTAAAAAGGACAAAGATCTGTGTTGCTTCTTTTATTTTCTTACCTAAAACTAAGACATAGTACAGTGGATAAAGTAATGAACTCGAAGTCAAGATGACCTGGACTTGAATCCTGACTTATGGGTATAATGATGATGATGATGATAATAATAATAATAATAATAATAATAATTGTGCTTCATGGTTGTGGTGAGGATGAATGAGATAATGTGTAAAGGTGCTTAGGCAATTTTAATATATAATTGTAATTATTCTGTGGGAAATTTAATGAACTAATATATGCAAAGAACCTTAAATGTGAGTTATTATTTTTTTCCTTTTCATGTCTATAAGATCTTGTCAACTTAGGGGTGTGGTTAAAAAAAATACCCCACTGGATGTCCTAGTCTCAAACTAATCAAACTCTGATTAGTTTGTTGATTCTACTTTGCTGAGACTCAGTTTCTCATCTATAAAATAGGAGGGTAAGATTTCTAAGTTCTCTTCCAGATCTGAGATTCTGGGATTCTTAAATAAATATTAATACAATTTATACTATATACACATTCATTCACGTAAATGATTAAACAGAGATCTAGAGAACCTAGAACCTTTCATTTAACTTTCCACCAGGTGGCTCCATATTTCAAAATTTCTACCATCTGCCCAGGCTCCAAGCAAATTAAATGTGTACCTGATTTAAATATTGTGTATCTGTGATTTAAAACCTAGCCTATGTTCATATAGATATTTTCTGATTAGTGAAAACACACCATCAATGTGCTTTTCTGGTCAACTCTGCTTTCCTCTTCTGGATACTTGTCAGAGAACTAGAATATAATGAAGGATTACTGGAACATTTCATCTACTTCAAAATACTTTGAGCTTTTTTGCTTCACTTTGTGGATTCTGGAAGTGCATAGAAGAAGGAAGCAGATCCAGTGCAATTTCTATACTCATGAGAAAAAATATGGGATAAAAGAGTAACTTGGGAAGACTTATATGAACTGATAAGGAGTGAAATAAATAGAACCAAGAGAACAAAATTACACAAACCATATTGAAATGGAAAACAACACTATGGTACTGTGGATTTTGGATCAGCACAATGATCAATCTTGACTGCATAGGACCAATGGTGAAACATAGATCTATCCTCTCAGTTGAGAAGTAATGAACCTATAGGAATGGAAGGAGGTACCTGCTGTCAGGTAAGGTCAATAGTCAGTTTATTTTGCTGAACAGCATTTTCTTAACCATGGAGACTTCTACTGAGGTATTATCAATCAAGCAACATTTATTAAGCTCCTACTATGTGCAAGGCTCTGTGGCAACAATGAAAAAACTCAATGAAACTGCCATGAAAAGCACTTCCATAAGGTGTGTCTCAGTTTAATTACTGGAAAACAATTTGGGACTCATCAGGAAAAGTTGTTAAGTTACTCATTCCTTTGACCTAGCAAATTCATTACTGGATATATAACTAAAGAGGTGAAGGAAAGAAAGAAAGGTTCCATATATATCCAAACATTCACAGTAGTCTCATTTGTGAAATAAAACAAATGGAAACAAAGCACATGCCTAACAACTGAAGATCAAATTGTGGTCTTTAAATATAATGGAATACTATTGTTCTACAAGAAAATACAAATATGAATTCAGAGACATCTGGAATGATTCAGGGTGAAGAAAGTGGAAATAAAAAAATAATACAAAGGAATCATATCTTGGGGATGAGGTGGACAAGATAGTATAAGTTCTAAAATCATCTTTTAAGGTTCAAAATAACATAGGTTCTCTTGAAAAATCCTTTAAATTGCTTGACTTTGAATTCCTTCTCATCAACAGACCACTTTTGGGTGGAGGGTTTGAGCAGTGGTAAAGAGTTCTTTTGTATGACTTGTTATCAAGGTTCATGTTTTCTAACCATAAATTCAACATCTTTTCAATTTTCAACAATACTTTATGCCATTGATGTTAATTATTAATGCTAATAATTAATTAGTTATTAATGTACTTTATGTTATTTAGAAATGCTATCACTATTTTCATTCCCGGGAAAGGTTTTTCTTTCCAGTGCTTACATTTTAAACAAAGAGCAGTACCCTTATCCCATTTCCTCCTTTAAGTCTATTCTGAGGAAGGAATAAGCCAGAAGCTCTCTTCCCATAAGGTGGACCTCTTTCACCAGTGCCCAGAGTGTCTTAGAGGATAAATTTTAAGTCTTTTCTGTGGGCATGTGTCAAGGGGTGCAAGTGTCCTCAGAAATTAAAACTGAGGAGAAAGGGGCATAGAAAGCCCAGTGAATTTTCATAGGCATTGCTTGGTTCTAGGATGCAAATCCCTGGGTTTAGTTTGACTCAGTTGTAAGCATCACAGGGTCTGAAGGAAACGGATCAGAAAGGCACTAATAGGACTTTGACCAGGAGAGATATCACTACAAGCAAGCTCTAAGGATGAATTCGGGCTAGTTAACACATGTCTCTAATCTCCCTACTTAGAGCAGGAACATCAAAGGGAAGGTGGAGTAGGGACAGAGGTGTTTGTTTTGAACAGTCTAATATAAATTAAGACTTCCACAATATAAATGATGAATGGGGGGGGAGGGGACATGACCTGTGAGTTTTACAATTTGTAGTCAATCAGCAATCAAATAACATAAATTGTTTCCTCTGTGACGAGCACATAGGACCCCTTGCTGCTGCTTAAATTTTCTGATCTCCCTCAGCTAGGGGTTACTTACCAGTACTTACCTAGAATAGCCTCCACCTATATATTAATGATAAATCCCAGAGAATAAAATTTCAAGTCTAACCTACATTTTCTGTCACTTTATTTTAACCCTATATTTTTAAGGTTTATAGTTTCTAGGATTCACAATTTATAATTTGTGTAAGTTAAAAAAGACTAGGTATCCTAGAATCAGTTAAAATATGAGTTTAAGCCTACGTTGTATAATCCTGGGCAAATCATTTATCATTTAATGCTTTGGGTAATTCTTTAAGATTGAAGTTCCTAATCTTTTTTTGTCATGGATCTCTTTGGGAATCTGATAAACCTGTGTTCACCTCAGAAAAATGCTTTTTTAAGTACACAAAATCAAATAGATATAATTACAAAGGCACTCAGTTACATTAGGATATAGTTGTTAAAGCAATTTGCAACATAATAAAATATATGCTTCTTTAATAACATTAAATAATAAAATCAATATTTAAAATATAGGCAAGCTAAATTTAAAATAAGAATTAGAATGAAGGTTGTCATTGCTTATATTCATTACTGAGGAAAGTAAAGTTCATTTATCTGAGGTTAGTGAAAAGGATATAATTGTTTTCACCATCCAAATTTATGGATCTCCCTGAAATCTCCAGGTTTAAATCTTCTGGTTTTAGGTTGCCGAGGCAATGACTATTCATATTGATAAGACGTTTTTATGCCAGGGAAGTCCCATACCCAATCTAATTTCCAAAGAAATTATAAACACACATTCTTCCTAACTGTGAACTATAGGACTAGTATATAGCATGGACATTTAGAGGTGTCACACTCATTTAGGTGAATGTGGTAATCTCCAAACTTTCCCTGGATTGTTTTTTCCTTTCTGGATGATATTCTTTTTTTTTTCTTTTTCTTCTTTTTTTTTTTTTGCAGATTTCTACTCTGGATGAAGTGATATAGATGGAGGTTGTGATGGTGGTTGTTTCCTTCCCTTTTAAAAAATCTTCCAGGTAGAATAAAAATTTTAGGGAGTAACCAACCAGAGTCTTTGGGGAAATTCAAATCTCTAAATTTTAATCAATAAAAGAGAGACGCAAGAGATCAGTGAATTGGACTTTGAACAAACACTTGAAAAGAAACAAACTGTCAAGAATAATAAACAAACAAAAAACAAAAGAACAAAAACCTATCCCCAGCCTGGAAACTCTCATGTTTGAAATTTTCATACCTATCTTTGTTGCATAACTGGGGCTTTTCCCTAGCCAATATTTCCTATTGATGATAATAAAGATAGGAAAACAATCAGACATGAGAGAATCTAATCCCTTCCTACAAAATTATGGTGGCATTATTGGTACTGCCTATGCATCTCACCTATTAAAAAAACTTATCCATACCAATTCCAAAGATGATGTCTTGGAAGATCATTTCAGAATATCGCTGCCCCAACCCCAATTTCTTTTCCTGCCATAGCCCAAGGTTCTAGTAATTTTCATAGTGGTGTCCTTTATTGTTCCAGCTTCCACTCCTGGGAATTCTAAATAAAATCTTCCCTTGAGTAATTATATTAGTCTTACATGAAACTTCTTTTAAGTCCCCAAAATTGTTGTTAAATACTGGGGATGAAATTTTTATTTAATATGATGATACTATAAGAGGGGAGTTGTTTGCTGTGAAGTTACTGATATATCAAAACATATAAAATTAAAAATATAAACAACATACAATACTTCACGGATCCATTCATGTCCCTTTCCACAAATAATGCCAGAATATCTGGGACCTGGAAGGGACCTATGTCATCATCTAGTTCAAGAGTATTAAGAACTTTTCTAAACTTTGGAAATGTCCTCCTTTCACATCTCATGGTCTAAGACACTTCATTATTTAAAGTATTGAGCAAAATGGTTTCCAAATGGGAACTCTATGAGTTATATGAAGAAAGGATATCATGGAGGTGATTTTAAATTAATAGTAAATTAATAAATTTATATACATGATCTCAAAATAGCTGAAAGACTTAAATAAAATGCTGAAACTAAAAAAGTCATTGTTGTAACTAGTCTGAGTTGCTTTAGACCATATTTCTTATCTCCATCAGAAAGTCAGGAGAGAGGCTGGGAACAAAGACTAGAATTTTTTTGTAGGGAGGAAGGATAAAAGAAAAAGCAACAAAGGAAATAGAGTCAGTGGACCATTTTTAAAAAGTAGAGAAGTTCAGAGGGAGACATGGACAAGCAAGACAACTTTGGAACCATGCTGAGTGCATTAAATACTTGTTTTAAAAAACTGTAAGAGTTTCATGACTTCATATACAATCCTTTTTGTTCAGCTCTTCTTGGTTTGTAGAACTATTGTGTTTGTTGATGTTTGTCAGATTCAGAATAAGATTATAAAAATTTAAAACAAAGAGGATGGAATTTACATTTCATTTGACAAAACTTTGATACTTTGACAGATATAATGTTTAATGAGTAAAATAATTTAGGTTGTTTGGATTATTTTTATTATGTTGACATAGTTCAACCAAGAACAATTAATATCTCTCCAGTTACTCAGTTCTACTTTTATTTCTGTTAAGAATATTTTATAGTTATATTTATGTAATTCGTGGATGCATCTTGGTTAGTGAACATGCAAATATTTCATAAATATCATGATTATTTTCAATAGAATTTTTATCTCTTTGTAAGATACTGGTCTTCCTTCAAATAAGTTCTTTCAGTGTGATGTTCTCTATCAGGTCGTCAGAGCAGTCTGGATCTCTTCTCACATTTTATTGGAATGACTTCTGTTTCTTCAAAAATGGAGCTTTAACAGTTTTCCTTTCACATATATTCTTTTTCTATCCCATTCAGAAATAAACTGTTCATATACAAAAGGAGCAATACCTTACATTTTCCTGTTCATGATACATAGAAAAGTTAGTGATATATATATATATATATATTTTTTTTTATATTTTATATTCTGCTACTTTGCTGAAGTTACCAATTATTTTAATTAATGTTAGTTGAATCCTTAGGATTATCTAAGTGGCCCATCAAGAGTCATAAATAAATTTATTTTAATAAAAATACTTCTTTGTCTATTCCCTCAATTGCTTTTTCTTTTATTTCTATAGGTAGTATTTTAAAAATCATATCAAATAAAAATGGTGATAGTGAATATTCTTGCTTTAATCTTAATCTTTTACAAAAATTTAGATATTTCTCTTTTATATTTAATGATATCTTTTGTTTCTGAAAATATAAACTATTTACTATATTAACTCTGAATATTGTTTTTTTTTTAATCCACAAAACTGGAGGTTTAGATAAAATGATTTCTATGATTTTATGAATCCTATAATCTCCACTCTTGCTGCCAAGTAAAAAAAAGGTAATTTAGATTTTTTTATATTACTTTATGATTTATAAAACACTTAGGAAGATTGAATTTTTACAGCTGCAAGAGAGGTTAGAAATCATTTAATCTAACACCTTTCATTTCTAGATCATGAAATTGAGACCCAAAGAAGTTAAATGTTTTGTTCAGGGTTACACACAAAGAGCTAAGTCTTCTAATTCTAGGTTCAAACTAGCTGCCAGTAATCATTTTTTAAAAGGGCTTCTAGGGCATGTGAGTTTTTCTTGCTTAAGGAATTATCTTTATTTGCTTAGTTTATCTGATTAAAAAACATCTGGAATAGGCAAGTTTTGTTTGGGGAGGAAGTAGAGCAATTTTATAAATATGAAGTATCTGGCAGTGAAGGACTTAAGTGCTTGAGGGTGGGGAGTAGGCATTCTTTAAAAAGGTAAAGGAATGCCCAAAGGAGGGGTGGAAGTGAAGAATAGTTACACCTGGATGCAGTGTAATAAAGAAGAAAGGGCACTAGCCTTGTTGAAAAAGGCTTGGTTTGGAATACCAGACATACTATTTACTAGATGTGACCCCGTTATTAATCCCTTTAAGACTTAATTTTTCACATCTGTAAAATGGCAATGATAATACCTGTCTTATTTACCCCACAGGGTTATCATTGTGAGGATCAAATGAGATAACCTACTTGAAAATATTATATGAATATAAATTGTTTTTATTATTAATTATCTACTTCATAATTTTGCTTGGGACTGGTTCTGTCCTGGTACTGTGAGACTGTTTGGATGAGTGACATACTCAATAGTCAACATTTGTAATGATCTTTTTTTTGCAACTAGATTTGATGAGGAAAAAATCAAATTTTCAGGTATACCTCTTCTTCCTTTTTAAGGGATAGTCAGTTAGTTATTAACACCTAATAGATAAACTAGACAAAGACATTTCCTATTTTCAAGGAGTTTGCAGATTAGTGGGGGGAGACAATGTACAAACAACTATCTACAAATAAGATATATAAGGAAAAATGGGAAATAAATTCAACACAAAGAGGTAACTAAAATTAAGAAGTATCAAGAAAGGTTATCTGTAGAAGGTAGAATTTTACCTGGGACTTGAAAGAATTCAAGGAAGACAAGAGGTGGAGAGCAGAAGGGAGAGAATTTCAGGCATGGGGGACAATTGGTAAAATGGTCTAGAGTCAGGGGATTGAATATTATGGTCATGGAATAGGCAGAAGACTGGTGTCAGTGGATCACAGAGTGATGAGTAAAGTGTAAGGACACTGGAAAGATGGGGAAGAAGGACTTTGAACACAGAGGATTTTATAGTTTATCCTTGAGATGAGTCATTAAAGTTTATTGAATAAGTGTGAGGAGGGGAGTAACAAGGTCAGACCTACTCTGAGAAAGAGCATTTTGACAGCTGAGTGCAAGATGGACTGAAGTGAGAAGAAACGTGGCAGGGAGACCAACTGGAAAGCTTTTGCAATAGTCAAGGAGTGAAGTTATGAGGGCCTGTACCTTGGGTGATGATGACACTGTCAGAGGAGGGAACAGCACACATGATGTGAGAGATGTCAATGAAAGAATAAATTACAAGATCTGCCAACAGATTGATTGTGGGCAGTGAGAGAGAATGAGGAGTCAAAAATGACACTAGGAATGTGATCCTGAGTGACTGGGAGGATGATAGTACTCTCAATAGAAATGTATTTCCCATCTACCTTAATGCTACCTACTCCTTCAAAAATCACACCTTTCTTCTTATTCTAATGAGCCCTCTGGAATGCCTGCTCTCCCATCAACAAATTTCCTCTTATTTTACATCCATTTCCTCTGATCCTCCTTCTATAGCATTATAGATTTGGAAATAATTTAGTCTAACCCCCTCATTTTATAAGTTGGGAAATTGAGATCCACAGAGAACAAGTGAATTGGTCTACATCACAGAGGTAGTAAATGTCAGTCAGGATGTAAAACTAAATCTTTTGATGGAAATGCAGGTGCTTCTTTTTCTTTGTTCCTTCGTTAGTTCCTTCCTTCTTCCATTCTCTTATTTCTCTTCTTTCCTCCTCCTCCTCCTTCTTGTTCTCTTTGAATTTACATGTTATTCTTTTAAACATTGTACTTAGAGGTAACATGAAGATAGAGAAACCTCAAAGAAAAACAGATGATATTTTTGCCTCTTATTCATTCCTCAGGTGAGGAGGAATTTTTGAAATGGGTACAACGTGAGATCCAAATTGGAAAAATACATATTAAACAAGTTGAACTGGTTCTATTTGGACCAGGTATAGCCCAATAATTATAGAACTGCAACATCTTTTTTTAAAGATTGTTTTAAATTTATCATACCTCTATTAAAAAAATAGGACCAGTCCCCTAATCTGCAATTCTCCAACAACACAAGGAATAGTAGTAGAGGGGCATCAATAATGAATGAGCATGGTTTCCTATAACAAAGTCTCATACTCATCCAACATTCTTAAAAAGATATTCATACACTGAAATTCAGAGAACAACAAAATCTTGATCACCCATTTCTTCTCAGACCTTTGATTACTTGCACAATCTTCATTTGTCTATTGATTATGACAGAATAAGGGAAGAGTTTTTTGATGTTTGTAAAATATTTTTGAATATCTCTTGGTCTTAGGGCCAATAGATAGGTTTGCTTTGGAAACAAATATTAAAGAGCACATGAAGTCTTTAGCTTAATAATAATTGATTATATTGTATGATTTCTTTTATCTGAGTATTTAAAAGGTTTAAAAAAATTTCATGGGAAGAGCACCTTTCTTAACAGAAGAGTACCATAAGAGCATGCAATCCATAATGAACAGACTAAAAGTTTTAACTTCAATTAAATGATGATGTTTTGTCCTTTGTTCTTGAAGAAGACCATGACATCAGCGAAGTGATGTCAAGATAAACACATGAATTGGATTTGAGTGAGGGGGTGCTAAGTCACTAGCCTTACTTTCTCCTTTAGAGCCATCTGGATTGGGCAAGTCCCAAGATTCTACTATCCCATCAGCCTTATAAAATGGTGGAGAATCTTTTGAGTCATGTCACTATGGCTAAAAAAACAGATAATATGAAGACTCTCTTGTGCCTGTAATGGGAAAAGTCAGGGCTAGTATCACCAGTCACAAGAAGGAAAATACTCTTGAACAGGTATTTTTCACAAACTAATAAATAGGATACACACATGTATATACATATATGTATATATATATATATGTGTGTGTGTGTGTGTATATACATTTATATACACACATACATATATCTCAGATTTTGTGTTCTCAAATGATAGATTCTGTGTGCCATATGATGAAAAACACTCATATTGGAGAGCATATCTATGATCTTTTAGAATGGGCAGAACTTGTCATAAAGAGTATTTCTATTTTATTGCAAGAAGTCATCTTTACTAAGTTTTGCTACTTGGGTAATTTTATCAATTTTTGCTAAAGAAGTCTTTTCCACAGATGTGAACTGATCCAACCATACTGGAGAGCAATTTGGAACTATGCCCAAAGGGTTATGAAACTGTGCATACCCTTTGATCTATCAATATCATTACTTGAGCTCTATCTCAAAGAGATCATAAAAAAGGGAAAAAAAGATCTACTTTTGCAAAAATATTCATAATAGCTCTTTTTGTGGTGCTAAAGAATTGGAAATTGAGAGGTTGTTCATCATTTGGGCTATGACTGAACAAGCTGTGGCATATGAATATAATAGAATACTACTGTGCTATAATAAATGATGAGTAAACAGGTTTCAGAAAAACCTGAAAAGATTTACATGAATGATACAAAGTGAAATGGGCAGAACTAGGAAAGCCTTGTTCACAGTAACAGCAATATAGTGTGATGATCAACTATAATTGACTTATCTCAGCAATATAATGATCCAAGACAATTCCAAAAGATTTGTGATGGAAAATGCTGTCCATATCCAAAGAAAGAACTGATGGAGTCTGAAGGCAGATCAAAGCATACTATTTTCACTTTATTTTTTTCATGGTTTTATCCTTTTGGAAATTGTAAATTTTTTTCAAGTTATTTCTTCTTTCACAATATGACTAATATATGTTTTACACAAACAACCTTTATCAAATTGTTAATTGTTGGGGTGGCTAGGTGGTGTAGTGGATGGAGCACTGGCCCTGGATTCAGGAGGACCTGAGTTCAAGTTTCAACCTTGGACACTTAGTAATTGCCTATCTGTGTGGCCTTGGGCAAGCCACTTAACCCCATTACCTTGCCAAAAAAAACCCCCCTAAAAATGTTTATTGTTTTAAAGAGAGGAGAAAGAAAGGAAGGAGGGAGAAAATTTGGCACTCAAAATTTTATAAAGATTGAATGTTAAAATTGTCTTTACATGTAACTGAAAAAAAATTAAATATTATTGAAACTTTTTAAAAAAGAAGTCTTCCCTATAAGAAGAACTTCTAATTCCTCTTATTCTTGCAGGATTTTCTCCATCTTCATTTTCAGGGGGACAAACTTAGTAAATTGCTTGTCATTGTACTCATCCAAGACATGCATGTCTTTGCTATAATTGACCAGTCAGTTTACAGAAGAGTTTTTATGCTGAGTTAAAACACCTGAACAGTACCAAGTGGTAGATATTGCAAGATCAGTCACCATCAGGGGAAGAAACAACTCCTACAATTCTGACCTCCTTTTTCTAGATAGCTAAATATAGATACAGATAGCAATATATGTGTGTACATATGTATACATATATAATGACATGATAGTCCATGTCACATAACTATTCTGATAGAGTAATTCCAGTTAAATAGAAGCTTAGCAGCTATAGGCAAGTTGGAGATCCTGACCACTAAAGTTGTTCTCTTCATTATATTCCCACCAATTTCCATTGTTAGTTTTTTTAAATTAGGTTTTTTTTTTTTTGCAAGGCAATGGGGTTTAAGCAGCTTGCCCAGCAAGCTGGGCAAGCAGCTAGGTAATTATCAAGTGTCTGAGGCCGGATTTGAACTCAGGTACACCTGACTCTAGGGCCAGTGCTCTATCCACTGCACCACCTAGCTGTCCCATTTCCATTGTTAGTTATAAAAAGTCTTTGAGCACTTCATACATTTCATTTCCTCTTTTTCCACAACTCTCTTAGATGATTCTATCACATCTGGAATACTTAGAGGCTGTATTATCAAAGTTTTTCAACAATTCAAAGTGCCAGGGATAGTAGTAGTTTCTCCTTGTATACGTGAGACAAATTGAAAACTTGTTGGTCAGTTTTTAAGAGGGTAATTCCCTGGCAGTTTCTCAGTGACAGGATGGACTTCATGGACAGATCATATTGGATCATGATGAACATTCTACTCCCCCAAATTGAAGCTCCAAGACAACACCTGAGGTTATCATATTTGCTATAGAGCAATGTATGTCATTGTACCTCAACTGTAGTTACATGGTAGCAGTATAATTTTGTGATATGACTGTCAGCATGAAGGTTTTTAACAAAGTATAAAATCATCAGATATTTTTTTGCTAAGAGAAATATATTGACTCCTTTGAGAATATAAATGTTTTGAATTTGTTGACTGAATTTCATCAAAAATACTAGGATCAAGACCAACTGAAAGGAGTTTGCCTTGTCTAAAGTACTGCATTATTGCAGATACACCAAAAGTTTCTTCATATACCTGGAAAGTGGCCATGTCACCTAATAACCCAACCAGTTTGCTGTGGTCTACTCTTACCAGTTCATATATAATTGTATTAGTCATGGACTCAATTCAAATTCCATTGTTACTGTGATCATGGGCACATAACCTTACTATCTCTGTGACTTTGGGCAAGTCACCTTAATTCTCTGAGACAAAGTTCCATCACCTATAAAATGAGCAAGTTAAGAACAAAAAGCTTCTGGTCTTTTCCAGCTCTAAATCTATGATATAAGGTTGTGATACACAGTATTAGAGCTAGCAAGTTTCAGAGTCAGGATTCACATTCTTGTTTCCTAACTTCAGACTTGGTCTTCTCTCCATGAGAGGTAGCTAGATGATTTAGTGGATAGAGCACTGGACCTTAAGTCAGTAATATCTGAGTTCAATTCTGGCCTCAGACACTTACTAACTGTGTGATATTGGGCAAATCACTTCACCATGTTTGCCTCAGTTTCCTAATCTGTAAAATGAGCTGAAGAAGGCAAGGGGAAACCATTCCCTTTTTGCCAAGAAAAATCCAAATGAAGTCATGAAGAGTTGGACACAACTGAACAACAAAGAGTACTGACTCTTTCCATGATACAATTCTGATTCTGTAATTCAAAGAATAAAATGAGTCCCATGGGTTCTGCTAAGCGAATCAAATTTCACTTCCATGATACAGAAACTAGAACCTGTGGCAGCTAGTACAAAGTAGTCATTCAGTCTGGGGGAAGGCCATTAGCAATAGGGACATTCAAGATAAGCTTCTGACAGAAGGAAGACAGCTAGAGATCTAAGTGTTGAGGAAACCTAAGGATAATAATAAATATAGTATTATTGTATTGCCAACTTCCAAGCATTATTGAGAGGATTATATGAAGCAACATATTCAAAGTAATTTACAGGCCTTGAAGTATCATATGGATGTCACTTATTGTTCTTAATGGTTCATTGTGAAGTAGTAGAGCAAGAATTAAGTATCATCCCCTCCATTTTACAGATGAAGAAACTGAGGCTCAAGTGAAGTGATGTGCTTACCAGTTATATAGACAGTTTGTTCCAAAAGTCTTGGTTCAGTTTTAAGCTTTTTGTAAAGCCTTAGCAACTTTTAGTAGCTTAAAAATACATTAAAATTTTGGAATATCCCACATGAAAACAAACTAAGATATATTTTATTTTGCTTTAATGTTTGCAAATGAACTTTTCTCACAACTATCAGAGATGGGTGGTTAAAAATATCACCCTCACTTTATAGACAATTGAGAGACTCAAGAGTTCATGCAGCTGGAAAGTATACGAGGTATTATTTAAACAGTTATCCCGAGACCAAGCCATCCACTATTCTCTGCTGCCTCTCAGTACAAATAAAATAACTGTCTTTGAATCTTAGTTTCTTTTTCTATAAAATGAGTTTGTTAAAACTTGTACTTCAATTTCCTCAAGGTTGTTATAAGAAAATATTTTACAAATTTTTAAAGTGTTATATAACTATGAGTTATGATTATAAAGTAAAGCAGCAGCCACTTACTAAATAGACTTGTCTCTTGGGCAATGGCAAAGGACAATTATATACATATACATATATATATATATATACATACATACATATAACTAAAACTAGGTGGAGAGAATCAAAGGTACTAATATTCTTGAAGCTGGTTGTTAATGGTTGGTTCTTGTCCTTCATTATCCAAGAAGATCAAAATGACATCACTATGTTTGAGATAAATAACAGTGTGTCT
This sequence comes from Macrotis lagotis, assembly GCF_037893015.1. Classification (NCBI taxonomy): domain Eukaryota; kingdom Metazoa; phylum Chordata; class Mammalia; order Peramelemorphia; family Peramelidae; genus Macrotis; species Macrotis lagotis. Next base: position 385,062,492 of record NC_133666.1, read on the forward strand.
GACTGGAACTGATTAGACCAATTTGAGCTTGGAATGTTCTACCACAGGTTGGGCAGAAATAGTCCATGTGAACACTTGAGGTGGGTACTCTAAACTTATGAATGTCATATTTCCTATGAGCTGCTTCAATTCTGCCTTCCTCATAGAGTGCAGCCCCTTCACTGATGAGGGCACACCATGCTGGGGGTCCTGTGCCAGTGTCTCCCATGTTGTACAGTCAATTCTAAAGTTCTTCAATGAACCCTTCAGGGTGACTCAGTATCACTTATTCTGACCCCCTTGTGAATGTTTGCCCTGTGTGAGCTCTCCATTAAATAGTTTTTTGGCAAACATACTTCTGGCATTTTAATGTATCCACTCCATCGTGGTTGAACTCTCTGTGGTAATGTTGGAATGCTAGGCAGTTTAGCTCGAGAAAGGACCTCAGTGACTGGTATTTTCTCCTGCTAGGTGATCTTCAGAATCTTCCTAAGACAAATTAAATGGAATTGATTCAGTTTCCTGACATGGCACAGGTAGACTGTCCAGGTTTCACAGGCATTGTAGTAATAAGGTCAGTACAGTGGCTCTTCATTTGGTACCTGAATACCTCTTCTCTCCCAGACTTTCTTTTGGAGTCTCCTAAATACTGAGCTAGCTTTCACAATGCAAGTGTCAACCTCATTGTCAATGTGTACCTCCCTGGAAAGTACGCAACCAAGGTAAGTGAACTTGTCCACAGCACTCAAAACTTTTCATTTATTGTAATCAGTGGTTTCATATATGTATGCTGTGGTGCTGGCTGATGGGAGCACCTGTGTTTTCTTGGCTTTATTAGATCAAAATTAGCCCAAGCAGCAGAGAATCAATCCATAATTTGTTGCATCTCAGCTTCAGAGCTGCACTGAGTACACAGTCATCTGCAAACAGAAGATTATGTACCAACACTCCCTGCTCTTTGGTCTTAGCTTGTACCTCTTTTAAGTTGAAGAATTTGCCATCAGTGTGGTAGCTGACTTTGAAGCTATGTTCATCCTCTGTGAAGGCATTTGATAACATGGCTGAAAACATATAGACATACATGCATGTGCATACATACATTTAATATCTACATTTCCAACTCCATCTAAATCTTCATTTTGAAATTCATTGTAGGGTTGCAGCAGTGTTAAGTTTTCAGGAAGGACAGAACAGTATAAGAGAGAAAAATAATGAACCTAAGAATATTGCCCTATTTAAGTAAAATCATCTAACTATGTATTTTTATCTATCAGAGTAAGTACATGAATTCGGTATCTATAACAAAATTCTATGACATTTTCCTGGTAGTTTGGTAAACTGGGAGAATCAAATTCTTTTTTTTTTTTTAGGTTTTTTTTTTTTTTACAAGGCAAATGAGATTAAGTGGCTTGCCCAAGGACACACACACAGCTAGGTAATTATTAAGTGTCTGAGACCAGATTTGAACCCAGATACTCCTGACTCCAGGGCCAGTGCTTTATCCACTACGCCACCTAGCTGCCTCTGAGAATCAAATTCTTAATCAGTTTACCTATTCCTTCTGTTATACTCTTTTGAAAAAAAAATTATTTTTAATTTTTATCATTTTAAATTTAGAGTTCCAAATTATCTTCCTCCCTTCTACTCTTCCCAGTTACTGAGAAAGAAGGCAACATGATATCAATTATGAGTGAAATCATGTAGAACATATGTAAAATTCCATAGTAGTCATATTGCAAAAATATCAAGAAAAGTAATTTAAGAAAAATTATATTTTAATTTACACTCAGGTTTCATCAATTTTCTCTCTGGAGGTGGATAGCAATTTTTTCATCATGATTCCTTTGGCATTGTCTTGGATCACTGCATTTTCCAGAGTAATGAAATCTTTCATTATGATCATTACAATATTGCTGATACTGTACATAACAGTCTGGTTCTTCTTGCTTCACTTTTCATCAATTCATATAGGTACTACTATGAGTTTTTTAAACCACCCCCCTTGTCATTCTCACAGTACAGTAATACTTCATCATAATCATATGCCACAACTTGTTTAGACATTCCCCAATTGATGAGCATCTCCTGGAGTTCCAAATCTTGCCACCACAAAAGAACTGTCCTATTTTTGTAAGTATTAGACCTTTCCATTTTTCTTTTATCTATTTGGGATATAGATCTAATAGTGGTATTGGTGGGCTAAAGACTATGCAGTTTCATAGACCTTTGTACCTAGTTCCAAATTGGTCTTCAGAATTGTTGGACCAGCTCACCACTCCACCAACAGTTCATTAGTCTACTACTTTTCCCTTTCATCCCCTCCAGGATTTAGCATTTCTGATAAGTGTGAGGTAGTAACTCAGAGTTATTTTAATTTTCCTTTCTCTAATCAATAGTGATTTAGATAATTTTTTTATATGACTATAGATAACTTGGATTTCTTCTTCTGAAAATTACCCATTTATATATTTTGATCATTTATCAATTGGGGAACAGATATTTTTATAAATTTGATTCAATTTTATACTTAGTATGTATTTGAGAAATAAAAATTTTATCAGAGAACATTTCTGTAAAATTTTTTTATATTACTTCATCATTTATGTAGCAAAATGTAGTTTCCCTTTTTATTTCTTTTAATTAGATCTATTTTTGTTTTTGCTTTGTCTGAGATCATGATTGTTACTTGCCTTTTTTTTTGGTTTACATTAGAGCTAATTGGATTCTGCTCTAGCCCTTTATTTTAATTCTCTCTGTTTTTGTGTTTCATGTTAACCATATATTTCTGGATTCTGATTCTTATCCCTTTTGCTATTCGTCTCCATTTTATGGGTGAGCTCATCCCATTCACATTCACTATTATGATTATTGTGTTTTTCCTTCCAAAACATGTTTTGTTTTTTATTCTTTCTTTTTCTCCTCTTCCTCCTCCAATTTTTCTTCTGACTACTACCCTCCTAGTAATCCTTTTTATTGTCTTCACTCCTCTCTTTTTAATACCCCCCTTCCTCTCCCACAGTGTAAGATGTCTATACACAACTGAGTGTGTATATACATATATATATATTTTTTCTTTTTTCTTTGAATTTCCATGAGAGTGAAGTTCAAACATTGTCACCACCACCCTTCATTTTCTCCTTCATAGTAAAAGCTCTTCTTTTCATACCTCTTTAATATATGAAAATTCTCCCCATTTTATTTCTCCATTCTTCTTTTCCCAGTGCATTTCACTTTCTCCATTTTTTTAATTCACTCTTAACTCATATTCATGCTCTTGACCTATGTAAATTATTTTTTACTGCTCTAACAATGATAAAGTTCCTAGTAGTTACAAGTATCATCTTCCCATTTAGGAATTTAAGCAGTTTAGATTTGTTAAGGTCCTTATGATCATTTCTTTATGCTTTTCTTGGATCTTTTGTTCAAATGATAGATTTTCTATTTAGATCTGATTTTTTTTTTAATCAAGAAGGTTTGAAAACCCTCTATTTCATTAAATATCCATTTCCCCCCTAATTATAATCAGTCTTGCTGAGTAGTTATTCTTGGTTGTAATCCTAGTTTCTTTGCCTTCTGGGTTATCATATTCTAAGGTCTTTGATCCATTAATGTGGAAGCTGCTAAATTTTGTGTGATCCTGACTCTGAATCTTCAGTATTTGAATTATTTCCTTCCAGTTGCTTGAAGAATTTTCACTTTGACATGGGAGTTCTGAAATTTGACTGTAATATTCCTGGGAGTTTTCATTTTGGGATCTCTTTCAAAATTGGTAGAGTCTTTCAATTTCTAATTTTCCCTCTGGATCTAAGATATTGGGGAGTTTTCCTAGAAAACATCCAGGTTCTTTCTTTGACCATGGCTTCCAATTCTTAAATTCTCTCTCCTTAATCAATTTTTCCAGGTTAGTTTTTTTGTTAAGATATTTCACATTTTCTACTATTTTTCATCCTTTTGACCTTATTTTACTGTTTCTGGTTGTCTCAAGATATCATTAGCTTTCACTTGCCCAATTCTAATTTTTAAGGAATTATTTTCTTCAGTGAGCTTTTGTACCTCTGTTTCTATTTGCCCAATTCTGCTATTTTTTTGTTTTGTTTGTTTTTGCAAGGCAATGGTGTTAACTGATTTGCTCATTCTCAAACTGCTAAGTAATTATTAAATGTCTGAGGCCAGATTTGAATTCTGGTCCTCTTGACTCTAGGGCCAGTGCTCTATCCACTGAACCACCTAACTGCTCCCCAATCCAGCTTTTTAAGGAGCTCTTTTCTTCAGTGATTTTTGTGCCTCTTTTTATTTTAATTTTGTTTTTAAGGTATCATTTCTTCAGCATTTTTGTGCCTCTTTTATCAAGCAATCTTTGCATAATTTTCTTGTAACACTATCATTTCTTTCCCTAATTTTTCTTTTTCCATTCATTTCCTTCTTTAACTCTTCCAGGAATTATTGTTGAACTTGGATCCAATTAGCATTTTTCTTTCAGCCTTTTTTTTTTTTTAGGTTTTTGCAAGGCAAATGGGGGTAAGTGGCTTGCCCAAGGCCACACAGCTAGGTAATTATTAAGTGTCTGAGACTGGATTTGAACCCAGGTACCCCTGACTCCAAGGCCGGTGGTTTATCCACTATGCCACCTAGCCACCCCATCTTTCAGACTTTTTGATAGGTGTTTTCTTGGTTTTGTTTTGAGTTTGTGTCTAGGGCTTTCCTGCCCCTGCTTTTCATGGTTAATATTGTAATTCTTGTTTGCTCATTTTCTCAGTCTATTTCTTGACTTTGAACTTTATGTTAAAGTTGGACTCTTATTTACTCAGGGGTAGGGGAGCCATTTTTCCAAGCTTCAGACTTTTTCATTCTGTTGTTTTCAGAAACAAGGGTGGTGACTGTTCTCTGGGTCTATGTTCTGTTTGTTGTTGTTGTTGTTGTTGTTGTTGTTGTTGTTTTACCAGGGAAAGGCCCCAGGTCCTTCACAGTTAAAAGAGCCATTGTTCAGTTTGACTTGAAGCTAAAACCAAGGCCCCTGCCCCCTTGTGACTCACTCCCAACATTCTTCTCCAACCTGTAACAGCAATTCAGAATAGTGTATGAGTAATAGAATTGCCAATCAATGTCTGCTGTACCCAGTACCAGCAAAGGGTCCCATATAATCTCTTGATCAGTTGTCTGACCTCCCCTCACCATCTCTGGGCTAAGAGCTCACAAAACTGCTGTTGCAGCTTCTATTTCTGTCACCACTATGTGGACTCTGGACAGGCTTTCATCTCATGTCACCAACTTGTTCTACTGACCTTTTAAGTTTTCTTAGACTGGAAAAAATGTCTCACCCTGACTCTTTCTTTACTCCACTGCTTCAAAATTTGATGTTAGGCATTATTTTAAAGTTGTTTGGAGGAAAATGCTGAGAGTTGACTCTGTTAAACTTACTGTTAAATTCTTGCCAGTCCACTCCTTCCCATTCACCCACATCCAAAATAGAGGTAGCATGATGTTGATTGCTGAGCAAAGGATATAGAGTCGGAAGACCTAATTTCAAATCATATCTGCATTCCTTGCATGAGTGGCTTTAGATAAGATCAGTTGCCTCTCTGGGTTTCATTTAATTTATAAAATGAGGGTATTGAACTCAATTTCTTAGCTTTAAATCTAGTGTGACTGGGATCACAGGGAGTCTCTCTTAAACCTTTAGCCAGACTACATTAAATACTGTGGGACAGAATCATCAGGATAGAAAACTTAGCTAGCAACTATCTCACAAGAGATAATAGGAAATTTATATGATATCAACAAAGATAAAATACAAGATGAATTTCCCTAGAAAGAATGCAATGAAAATAACTTCAGTTACAAAAGCAGTGAAGGATGAGGATTGGTAGCATTCTTTCTTAAAGACATGACTGGGCTTGCTCCAGATTTATTTGTATGCGCTACCTTTCTGAACCTTCCCAGGCATTGGTTTTCTTCTGATATTTTCATCATTCTTTCCAAAGTCTTATATTCTTCCCCAAGTCTTATATACACTCTTCCACTAGTGCTCTTATTTCAGGATTGTTGAGCGCACTATCATGAGGTTTTGTTTAGATGCCTTCAGCAAAACAGTTTTGTTAGGCTCCATGGTTATTAACATATGCTTTTTTTTTTTTTTTGAGGCATTCAGGGTCAAGTGATTTGTTTATTTGAAACCGGAGTTGAACTCTGATGTCAGAGCCGGTGCTCTTTCTACTGGGCCCCTTAACATATTCTGTGGACATTTCAAATACACATTTCACTTAGGAATCATAGGTTAATCAAGTTTTGCTTCTTTTCACACAGTTTCCATATCTGAAGAGCTCAATGGAACAAAAATGGTCTGTATCATAAACTTGTGTTTACTTTTCTCATTCAAAATACCATAATCAAAAGCCTATAGCATCACTAAAACATTTCCACTTGACTCTGGCTCAATATAATCATCCCTTCAACATCTAATCACTTAAGGGCATAAAACATCTTGATGATGTACAAAATCCAAATAAAATTTTTGGTCCTTTTTTTGTACCAGAAAAGAAATCTGAGTTATTATAGTATTAAAAGATAAAATATGTTGATATCATACAATGCAATACAATACCCACATTTTATGCACTACTGAATTTCTAAACTTTATGTCATCCGCTGGCTTTCATGTATCATCTGCAGCTTCTGCAAAGTTCCCCCAAAATTCCTACTTAATTTCTTATGCCAACCCGTGATATATCAAAAGCATGGTGGGGAAAATTGCAACATGGAAGGGTTAACCATAATTAATTCTTTTCTTTTTTTTCTAGTCTAACATATATCTGATTAAGAATCCTGACAAGATTAGTATCCCTGGCAAGTGGTCCATTTTACTTTTGCATAGCTTTTAATCTATATAACCAACCCCAATCTCTCTACTGAACCAGTCCTGCATTTCCTATTCTCAGTTGCACATTTTTACTGAATTTACCCTTGACTTTATCAAATCCACCATAGACAAAGCAGAGCTCATCTCTCCCTCTTCCCAATGCCTCCAAACTTCTTTTGTATTTTTTTTTATCTCTTTTGAGTTCTTAACTTGGTATTATTCTTTTAGGTTTTTTTTTTTTTTTTGCAAGGCAAACGGGGTTAAGTTGCTTGCCCAAGGCTACACAGCTAGGTAATTATTAAGTGTCTGAGACCGGATTTGAACCCAGGTACTCCTGATTCCAGGGACGACGGTGCTTTATCCACTAGGCCACCTAGCTGCCCCTTCTTGGTATTATTTTTGATTCCTTCCCTCACCTCCTACATATAATTAGGTCTTAAGTTCTCTACCTCTACAATATCTGATCTCTCCTTTCACATGAGCATCACCATATCTCAGACACTAGACACTAAAAATCAATCAATTATAATTTTTCCTTCCTATTTTCCTTGCTCTCCCATAGAGAAATAAAAGGGAAAAAGCTAGAATTTATATCATGACCTAAGGTTTAAAATGTTCTGAATGCTATCTCATTTAATACATTCAATACTCATTATGATGTAGGTGTTGTAATTATTCATATATGAGGAAGATGAGACTGAGAGGTAGTTGATTTCCCTAGGGTCACAGGGCCAGTAAATGTCCAAAAGAGGATTATGCACTTGTAGATCTCTGACTCCAAGTCTAGAACTCTATCAATTATATCACTTGGCTAATAAAAGTTCCCCAAACATTCACAATAACTAAATACTGATAGTATAGCAAAAAGAAAAGGAAAGAAATTTCCACACTGACCATGTCCAAATATACATATCTCATTCTTGAGTCCATTACCTTTCTGGTATGAAGTGGGTATCATGATTCATCTTTGGTCCTCTAGATTCTTGCTTTATCATTGAGTTATAATGTCAATGATTCCACTATTCATCCTCATCTAGTGCTGAAGAAGTACTATGAAACAAAATTTCTATCTGATGAATTTAAAAGTTTGAGATTTATTTGGACTACATCTGAGAAGGGGCTTTAAATTTTAGGTCTGTAGTTGGGTCAAACATCAGGGTCTTCTCTTACTTTGACATTTCTACCTCTATCCCTAATCCTTATAAGAGGGATAGAACAGGGGTTAGGGAGCTTATTTCCTTCTATCAGAGTTCCATTAATAATTAGTGTGGGGGGCAGCTGGGTAATGCAATGGATAGTGCACCAACTCTGGAGTCAGGAGGACCTGAGTTCAATTCCAGTATAGATACTTAATAATTGCCTAGTTGTGTGACCTTGGGCACGTGACTTAATCCCATTGCCTTAAATAAAATTTAAAAATAATTAGTGTAGTAAGGTTTTGGAACCCAAAGGAGCTGAAATGATAAAAGAGTGATATTGTCTCCTGTTAAATAATTCAAGGTGTATCTCCTTCCAAAATTTGTTTCTAGTTAGTCTTCTTCATCCTCCTCTTCTCTTACTCAAACTCAATATTGCTTCTCTATTTTATTTATATGTACATAATTGTGTTAAATATATATATATATTTATATGTATATACCAGTTTATCTGAAAGTCTTAGAAGGTAAGGACTGAATTCATTCTTGAATATATGTTCCAGTTGTCTGAAAACTGCCAGGCACGCATGAGAATTCCATAAATTTTCCTTGATTGTTTTGACTAACAACTTATTCCTGTGTAGCAACTTGGATATCAAGGACAGCCCATTGCATGCCAGGCATAGTAAAGAGCTAAATTGTTATTCATTGAGTGAGGGCATATTCAGTTGTTTACCAAAATTTACCAATAAACAAGCTACCTATTTAAACAATATTAAGGAATAAGTTACTTAATTTTGAAATGAAAGTTATTCAGGTTTTACTGATTTATTCCAATATTCCTTCAGTGATATTTTTATCAATTTTAAATTTTGTTTTTATTTTTATGAAATAGAGCAAATGTGGCTTTTATTACATTATTAAAGAGAATTAGATCTACAAGTGCATAATTTGAAACTAGGAAGTCCTGGGTTCTAGTCTTGCCTTTGATGCTTTTTGGCTCTATGACCCAGAGCAAGTCACTTAATCATTCAGTATTTTATAAGTATAACTTACAGAAAAAATGACAACCTGCATATTCTGTAGAGGAAGTATTCTTACCTTGAAGTTCCCTACTTCAATGAAATCACTGGAGCAATTCCTATTCCCATTTTTTTTCTTTCTTAAAAAAATTATTTTATTTTGAATTTAAGAAATAAAACAAGCATTTCCATAATATAGAATAGCCAAAAAGATTATTGTTCATGAAACCACATATTTATCATGTATAACTTGCTATTCCTTTTAAATATATGATAAAGTTATCATGTAACTTTTTTTTTCTACTTCTATCCCCCTTCCCCCATGCCATGGCTACCATTAGACATAAAAATGTATGTGGGAATAAATGTAAAGCCATTCTATATGTTCTTCTATTTAATCAATTCTTTCTATGACTCAGATAGCATCTTCCTTCTTATATCCTTTGTATTTAATTTGGGTGTTTATTATAGCCAAATTGACTCAGTCTTACAAAAGTGTTCTTGAAACAATATTGCTGTTACTGTTTACTGTATATATGTATTCTCTTCGTTCTGCTCATATCACTCTTATTTCATGCAAGTCTATTCATGTTTTTCTAAGATCATCAAGCTCAATATTTCTTATGGCAAAGTAGTATTCCATTACAATCATAAAATCTCAATTATTCAGTCATTTCTCAATAAATGGGCTTCCCTACAATCTCTAGTTCTTTGCCACCATAAATAGAGCTGCTAGAAATATTTTAAAACATATACATTCTTGGTGTTGAGGCTATAGGAATTTTAATGTCTGGGAATAATTACAGATTGTTTCCCAAAATGGTTGGATCAGTTCACAGTTCTGCCAACAGGGAAATTAGTGTCTCAATTAGTGTCACATTTTCTCCAACATTTGTCACTTTCCTTTTCAATTGTTATCCCTATTTTGATGAAAGACTATCCTTGACCTGGTTCCAGATGTTTTTTTGTTGTTGTTATTGTTCACAGTAACTCTGAAAATGCCCCTTGAGTAACAGAAGAATTGAGATTTGTGTGTTGGGAAGGAATGCCCAGATCAAGAAAAACAGAAATCTTTGAAATATGAAGTACTAAGTATGAAAGAACACACTGGGGCGGCTAGGTGGCGCAGAAGATAAGAGCACCAGCCCTGGAGTCAGGAGCACCTGAGTTCAAATCCGGCCTCAGACACAATAAATGCCTAGCTGTGTGGCCTTGGGCAAGTCACTTAACCCCATTGCCTTGCAAAATCCTTTAAAAAAAAAAAAGAAAGAACATGCCATGGATGGTTTTGTACTTTAGGACTCATATTTGATTGGGGGTGGGGAATATTTGAGGAACCCAGGTAAAACTCCCATAAGAATTTATTCTCAAACTCAGAAGAGAAATTCTTAGTTTCTATTTATTTTCCTACCTTTTCACCTTCATCACCCCCAAAAGGGTCTGGGAACCTAGACTCTTGGATTCCATTCTTGTCATAGGGGATGGGTAGGGCAGAGCTGCCAGATTCTTGCTTATGAATGTATGTGTGTGTGTGTGTGTGTGTGTATTTGCATGAATACACATATATTTGTTCCCAGAACTTTGTTCCCAGATCTGGCATTGGCATCACAATCTACCCAGATCTTCATACCTTCTAAAGGGAGATGGAAATATATTTTCTCCAATATCTTAAAATGTTATGCCAGAGATCCCAGACTATGCATAGCAGTCTATTCCAAAACCTTCTTTCCCACTGTACCCTTTATTCTGGTTACCTCCTTGAATGCAAGTCAATAAGAATTTAATAAGGATCTACTGTGTGTGTGTGTGAGTTATGTAACTAGAGGTACAAAGACAAACATGGAACAAATTCTCTAAAAGCCTACATTCCATTAGAATAGATGACCTATAGAGATGTAAATAAATAGGGGCAGCTAGATGATGCAGTGGATAGAGAACCAGCCCTGGAGTCAGGAAGACCTGAGTTCAAATGTTACCTCAGAGACTTAATACTTACTTAGCTTCATGACCTTGGGCACGTCACTTAAGCCCACTGTCTTGCAAAAACAAACAAAAAAGCAATATAAATAAATTCACAGATAATTTCGGAAACATGTCATTGGAAAAATAAAAAAGTCTCAGACACTTGTATTGCCTTGTAATAATTGTATTAGACTCTGAAACACTTTTTAGTGCAATAAACAATTATGTGAGAAATTGGCCTAATCACACTGGAAAAACAAAATGTGATGAATAATGCAGATTGCAACAACTTTGATTTGAAGATGCATGGGCAACCCACTGAGTCCATTAGCCTCTCTGTCTCTCATACACAACACACACTATCACAATATATGATATATATATATATCACCCAATATATATCACTATATATATATATATATATATTTGTGCATACATACATACATAAATATATATGTGAGTGTGAAAAGGGGTTGAAAATGAACAATAAGCTGAATCTAGAATTAAAGTTTGGATTTGGTTAATTTTGAAAACTGCACAATGCTTTGAATGATTCAGAAAAAAACATGTCTTTGACACCAATATTCTTGTGGTGATGCTATATGGTTTCATATAATGCTCTTAAAAGAATTTAAATGTGAAGCAGACCCAAGAGCATTAGAAATATCCAAATGTGGTGTTTCTAAGTAGACTACAACTTATTCCCAACAATGATTCACATGTGTGAACTGGCATGAAAGACATGACCATGAAAAGAGATGATCCTGGTCAGTTGGCAAGAATTTGAGGCACCTAATGGACAGCAAGAATAGAACATCGGTACTTCAAGATTTTGAAAGGACTAGAAGCAGGCCTTCAGTGTTGTGTATGGATCTGCTATGGAGAAATTGGTTATCATAGTATAGTGGCAAGAAATTGGTTAGCATCTCTTACTCAAAATCACCTTGCATCTATTTTGTTTTTCACTATAAGTAGATGTTGTTTGCCCAATTTAGACCATAAACTCTTTGAGGTCATAGACTATTTCGCTTTTTCTTTGTTTTACCAGGATATGAAATGGAATTGGTGCTTGATAGATGCTTACAAATTGGTAGTCAGAGGACCTAGATTCAAATTCTGTCTCTCAAACCATGGACTAGTCATTTAGCTTTACTGACTACTTCTTTGTGAAGCATAAGTGTCAATAAGTGTAATTCTGATCCAAATATATCACTATAATCAAATGAGAGAATATTTAGGGTTTGTCATTTAGGGTAGTCATGAATTACAAATCACATCATAATATTATTAGTTGGTATCTAGGATTTTTCTTTCTTGAGTAAAACCCAGCCATTTAGGGACAATGTCCTCAGCTTTAAAAAGAAAAGATTGGACTAGATAACCTTTGAAATCCCTTTTGGTTCAAGGTGTATGAACTTATGACCTCTGGTCCTTCCAACTGTATGTAATTCTGTGTGATTCTGTTTACGAAAAAGGACCATATAAGCGATCCTGTGATCCATCATACAATTTAAGTCCTGGTTTAAACAAAAATCTTATGAAGTTCATTGAATTTTATTCCTTTTATACCTAAGGCAACATGTCTAAATGTGGCATGTTCAATTGTATTCTTAGGTTGTTACATAAAAACACAATCATCTCCCTGGTAAATGTTAATTGGTGACTAATGATACAGTATAGGTAAGTAACAATGGAGCAATCATAGAAACCACTGAGTAAGGTATTGAAAAATGTAATGACAAATTAGTCCCACACCCATCCTTCTAATTAAGTAGAGAGTGTAGGTGAATATTTCCCCCAGTCAGTTATTATTGAAGAGTAATAAAAATCACGAGATGAAAAACAAAAGGATTCTAACTGAATTTCCAATAAGAGATTAAGATAAATAAATAGGGATCACTATATTCTGAATGACATTTAGAAACTGCTTTTGGCATAGAAGAGAGAATTCAGAGATTTAGGTCACATTTGGGATTTCTTTATCTTCTATCACTTCTATCACTTTTCCTTATAATTATTTTATTATTATTATTATTGATATCTAAAGATGTACAGACTGGAAAATAGCAATGCGCATCCTAACCTCTAACCTCATACTTGTGAACTTCAATATTCACTTGACTATTCCATCAAATACCATAGCCTCTCAACTGGCCAACTCCTCACCTCATCCTAAGTCTACCATCCACAGGAGGCGGTCACACTTTAGACCTTAACATAAGCCATAATTGTACCAGTTTTATTAATGCTCTCTTGTCCTTCAGTTTCTCCTAACACACTCCTTAAACCTATTCTTCATCCTCCATGGCCTCCAGTTCTCTACACCTCCTTTTTCTTCTCTGATGTTTCTTTGACTCTGGCTTTATTTGCCAGATTATTTGTGATTCTATAGTTAATAATAATAAGAATAATAACAATAAGAATAATAATAGTTCTTCATTCTCTCTATTCTATTCTTGAATCACTTGACACTAATCTATCAGTTCTTAACCTTGGGTCATGTTCATCTTATGCTTCTTTAGCTCCTTCTGCTAATGATTAATGGTGCTAGAGTAAGTCATGCAGAACTGGTTTTTTTTTTTTACAGGGTCATATTATTTAATCCCGTCTAGGTCACACTGCTTCAAGGAAGTGTTCTATTTTTTCCTAATTGACTGCTTATTATGATCCCCATAGAAACTATGCCAAATCTCTCTCCCCAAGTATCTAATAGGTTCTCCACCCTTTCTTAGGTCTCCCTTTCTATATTATTGAGAAAGTGTTGGTCATTCATTGTGAAATCCCTAATGGCACCTAATCCATACCTTCTACAATTTTACTCTTACTCTCTTTTGATGCTCTAATATTTGAGAAAAAAAAATGTCCCTTGCCTAAGTTTAACAGCTCCCTACTTATCTTCCTTCTTCTTCTAGCAGCTTGCGCCTTAATATTTCCTTCTTTCTCATCAGTGTCCGAACTGCATCTTTAAGGAAGAAAGAAATCTTTGGGGTAGTTTGGGAGATTATCAAAATCAAATTTACTTCACATGGTGATTTAAAAAGATACATATTATTTTATTTTATTTTTTTCCAACTACATGCATGGATAGTTTTCAACATTCAATGAGTTCCACATTTTTCTACCTCTCTTCCTTCCCTCCTCCCTCCTTATGACATCAAGGAATCTGATATAGGTTATACATCTACCAGATGATTTTGCTCTGGTCCCCTATTGCAATGATTGTCTTGTAGCTGTCTTGTTGACTGCCTCTGATAGACCTGTTGGTGCCTGACTTAGGGAAATATTAAAATGAATTTGCACTTCTTAATCACAATGAAATTATGCAGAGTGTAGCCCCATGTGTATCCCCAGTAGTACTAAAATGCCTTCTCAGATTGTTTCTTAGAAAATAAAAAGCATTCCAATTCTGATGTGGACTCTTGACACATCACTAATTTTCTCACTTCCCAGAGATTCTAAAGGCAATAATTGTTGGGGATGCAAGGTATTATTATGTGTTATTTCTATTCTAAAATTATTGTATCAGGTCACATTGTGGTGATCATTCAGTCTTACTCACTCTAATTTATTACTGGAAGGTTGGGATGATGATTAATGACCATTATTTTCTGTGTCATTTTTCGGGCTGTTTTGAAAAATGCATCTGGTTACACTTTGGTCATATAGGTGAATGTAACCTTGCAAATAGTCACTCCATCAGATGTGGTCAGCAATAATTTGTTGGGCAAATGGTCAAGAATGCTTCTTTTTTCTGTTACCTGATATCTTAAATTCAAATTTTCATGAATTGTTTGGATGCAACAAACATCTTCAGACAAAAATCTACCCTGTCTGTCCTAGGTTGATACTGGGTTTTATTTGTGCTAAACTCTAATTGATCCCAAGACTTTGTTACTACAAGACCCTTTTCTTGAAGATCAATATTTCTGTTTGATGGCATATGACTGCAAATCTTGAGATGCCATAATATAAAGAGGGTTAATGTTATAAATCATTCCAAAGGACAATTTAAAGACTCAGTAAGTATAAAGACAGGGATAAATAGATAATAGCATGTTAACAATGACAATAATATATGTGAAAAGCTTTCATAATTCCAAAATTATGTTATTGAGAATAATGTGATTTATCCACAGCTAGGTTACACAGTTGATAAGAGTTCTGGGCTTGGAGACAGGGGGAACTAAGTTCAAATCTGATTTTTGACTCTTACTAGTTGTATAATCCTGGGCAAGTCACTGAGCATTTCTGTCTTAGTTTCCTCCATTTTAAATGTGAACCATCTTAGCATCAATCTCCCAAGGTTTTTGTGAGGATCAAGTAGGATGTCTATAAATTACTTAGCATAGTATTTGGTACTTCTTAAAGTAGGTACTTTTTTTTAGGGTTTTTTTTTTGCAAGGCAATGGGGTTAAGTGGCTTGTCCAAGGCCACACAGCTAGGTAATGACTAAGTGTCTCAGGCCGGATTTGAACTCAGGTACTCCTGACTCCAGGGCCGGTGCTCTATCCACTGTGCCACCTAGCCGTACCCACTCATGATTTCTTAAAGAACAATAGAACTCCATAGCATTCACATAGCATAACTTGTTCAGCCATTTCCCAATTAATGGGCATCCCCTCAATTTTTAATTCTTTGCCACTACAAAAAGAGCTGCTATATTTTTGAACATGTGAGAGTTTTCCTGTTTTTTTTTTTTAATTTTAAATTCTGGATATATAGGCCTGGTATTAGTATTGAGTGAAAGGATATGATCAGTTTTATTGTCAAATTGCTCTCCAGAATGGCTGGATCAGTTCACAAATCTACCAATAGTATATTAATATCCTAATTTTCCCACATTCTTTCCAATATTGATCATTTTCCTTTTTTTGGATTCTTAGCCAATCTGATGGGAGTGAGGTGTTACCTCATAGTTATTTTAATTTGCATTTCTCTAATCAATAATGATTTGGAGCATTTTTTCATATGATTACATATGGCTTTAATTTATTCATCTGAAAACTCCCTGTTCATATCCCTTGAATATTTATCAAATGGAGTGACTTGTAATCTTACAAATTTGATTCAATTTTCTATATATTTTAGAAATGAGTCCTTTATTGGAAACATCAGCTGTGAGAATTATTTTCCAGCAT
This sequence comes from Macrotis lagotis, assembly GCF_037893015.1. Lineage (NCBI taxonomy): Eukaryota > Metazoa > Chordata > Mammalia > Peramelemorphia > Peramelidae > Macrotis > Macrotis lagotis. The sequence continues at coordinate 385,078,585 of NC_133666.1, forward strand.
TGTTTTTCTTCTAATCTTGGCTGCAATGGTTTTATTGGTGCAAAAACTTTTAAATTTAATATAATCAAAGTCATCCATTTTGCAATTTATAATTACTTTATTTGTTTGGTCATAAACTTATCCCCTCTCTATAGAGCCAACAGATATGGGTATTTCTTGATCTGTTAATTTGTCTATAGTATTGCCCTTTATATCTAAATCCTGTATCTATTTTGACCTTTTTTTGTACAGGGTGTGAGATGTGGATCTATGTCTAGTTTTTGCCATACTCTTTTCTAGTTTTCCCAGCAATTTTGTTGAATAGTGAGTTCTTATCCCAGAAGCTATGATCTTCTGTTTCTTTTGTACCCACTCTAATCCACTGGTTCATCATTCTCTTTCTTTATAGTACCAGGCAGATGACTCTCATGAAACTCAGATTTCTTGAGATGTCAAAAAAGCCAGGGAACCTAGAACTCCAATTGTTGAGGGAAGAGATGGAAAGCATTCTTTGGAATTCAGGGGAAAATGCTTTTTAAAAGAAAAGGAACTGTGAACTTCTTAAGGATAGGCTCTGTGTTTTAGACTTTATTTTTATCCCCAATGAATCATCTGGAATACATGATTGTTCACTAATTGAAAGGAAAATAAATACTTCTTGATTGATTGATTGATGATGCATTTCCCAGTAAAGCTTCAAGATGACAGAAATGTGATAATAATCATTATATGCTTAAGCACCTCAGTGACTATGTATCATATTATATGTATGGGGGGCAGAGGGGAGCAGGAGATTTAGGAATCTGTTATTCTGTTTGTTTAGGGAACTCCAAGTAAGAAAACTCCTTTAACTTTTGCAGATCAGCAACTCTTCTGTAATTTATAGTCTCCAGGAATTTGCCTGCCTTGAATTTACTTAGCAATATTTGAATAAATTATTATGCTAAGTGTTATGTTATTTTTCAAAGATATGTAAATAAAGTATAATAGGTCATATTCTCTACAGTGGTGAAATCATTTTCTGTCCTTAAGTTGCATATTTCAGATGGAGTATTAACTCTTTCAAGATACTAGGCCAATAGTGTTATAGAATTATAACATTATAGCAAATTATTCAGGTGAATTTGATGTAATAGCAATAGGAGTGATAGTACAGTCATAGATTCAGAATCACAGAATCTCATAGATCATCTAGACCATCCTCCTACCTGAAACATAAATGCCTTCCAGAACATTCCTGGAAGATGATTATTCAGCTTTCACTTGAATATCGGGGAGGGAACTTATGATGTCTTTATACTGTTTTAATTATTAGGAAGTTCTTCTTTAGAATAAACTGAAATTGGGGGCAGCTAGGTGGCACAGTGGATAGAGGTGTCAGGAGGACCTTAGTTCAAATCCAACCTCAGACACTTAATAATTACCTAGCTGTGTGATCTTGGGCAAATCTCTTAACCCTATTGCCTTGCAAATAAAATAAAATAAAATAAAATAAAAAATAGAATAAACTGAAATTTACCTCACTGTGAATTTTTTTTAAAGGACAACATGGAACCTGAGTGGATTAATATCTGGGTTCCAAGATTTTTTTTGGAGTGTTTTATGTTTCTAAGAACAGCTTAATCTTGGTCAGACAATTATTTCTTCAGACATTCCACAATTATTTACTGTTTGCCAACTAAGCATATAATTCTGTGTTCAATATATAAGCAAAATGGCCACATAAAACTCAATATCACTCCCTTTTCTTCAGAATTTATTTTATATCTGTGCAACCTCAATTATCATCTACATTATTTCAGTGTTCCTTCAATCAGTTCTTTCCAAGTAAAGAATTTATAATTTTGAATTCAATGTAATTGAACATTAAGTGCTTATTATCTACAAAACTAGAAGTTAGTAATACAAAGATATTTGTCCTTAAGGTGCATATATTTTTCATATATATATATATATATATATGAACATATATACAGATATACATTATGTTAACATAGATAACATATATTAACATATACATATACACATCATTTCATATAAACATATATATATATTTATAAACCTTTCATATATATATATATTTACACACATAGACATATACTATATAAGATAGAAGTAATAAGGTCCAAGGAGAGCTTCAAACAAAATGTTTTAGGAAAATCTGAGGAGGAAACAATCACTGTCACCTGAGAACATTTCTTAGAGAAAATGGCATAGGACTAAGGCCTTGAGGGATAAGAAGGGTTTTCCCAGTTAGAGTTGAAGTGGGATCATGTTACTTAGTTCAGTGTTTGATTCCTAACAATAACAGGTTCCTTCTTCAACCATAATTTCTGACATGGCAGTTGAGGATGGCTGAAAAACTCCTGTTAAAAGTCCTTAGTATTTGTTAGGTAGAGGGAAGCAAATGATTTAGTTTTGCCTTCCCTCATGACTGTATAAACTGGGGGAAGGGATCTTCCTCTAAGAAACCCATGCTTTTAACTTGGCCCAACTAGGCCTAACATGAGAATGCATTGTACATGGGTAAGTCAACCTACCTCTCTTAGCTTTCCTGACTTATATTAAAACTCATCTCAAACCCAATCTTCTATAGAGGCTTTCTCGAGTCTCTTGCTAATACCTTCTTCTTTCCTTTCATACATTCTGTTAAGTATCTTGTATGCTTTGGATAGTTATATACTGTCCATCCCTTCATTAGAATGTCAACTCCATGAAGACAAGACTATTTTACCCTTTCTATTATCACCAGTACTTAACACAATTATTAGTATATTGTTATTTGTATTTAATAGTATCAGCAACACTTTGTGACCCATTTATATGTGCTGGAGTGGTTTGCCATTTGAGGAAACTGAGGCAAACAGAGTTAAGTGACTTGCCCATGATTATGCAGTCAGTAAATGTTTGAGATTGGATTTGAATTCAAAAGATGAGTCTTCCTGGCTCCAGGTCTGGCACTGTGCTACCTAGCCACCTGTTTGATATACAGTAAGTTCTTTTTAAGGCAATGGGGTTAAGTGACTTGCCCTAGGCCACACAGCCAGGCAATTTGAAATAGGTCCTTCTGACTCCAGGGCCGATGCTCTATCCACTGCACCACCCAGCTGCCCCTACAATAGGCTCTTAATAAATGCTTATTATTGGACTCTCTTAGCACAACATTGGAAACAACATCATAGAACTTGCATGATTTATGTCATAAGTCTTTCCCTGGGAGGACACTTCAGAAACCCTAAAATCTAGTATCAATGTGAATTGCTACTATTATCTTTATCTACATATTAATTCTATCTTTTGTAGAAGGAGTTTTGCTATCTCATTATTGAGGGGACAAATAGCTCACAGGCTTTTAAAAATATTGTGAGGCCCAGAGTCCTGCACACAGTAACAGTCATACTAATCAGAGGCTTGCAACCACAGAGGAGAGCAAATTTAAATTTTTTTAAAAGTTTAATATTTTATTTTTCCCAATTACATGAAAAACAATTTTAACATTCTTTTTTCAAATTGTGAGTTCTAAATTTTCTCCTTCCTATTCTTCAAGGAGAAGGCAAGCAATTTGACATAGTATATATGTGTATGTGTGTGGTGTGTGTGTGTGTGTGTGTGTGTGTGTGTGTAATCATGTAGGGCATATTTCCATTTAAGTCATTCTATGAAAGAAAAGGACGTTCAATTTGCATTCAAGCTCTGCCAGTTCTTTCAGGAGGAACCATTAAAAAAAAGGTTTGGAAGTTGGTTGGTTGTTATTCCTTATTGTGGAGGAGGACCAAAATGACATCACTATGTTAGAGGGTCAAGGTATGGCGTAATCCACTAAGGCTGATCAGACCAATAAGATCTACCACATGCTAAATAGTCCACATGAACCTTTAGAGTGGGGATATCTCTCAATTTATGTATCTCACATTTCTTTTGAGGTATTTCAATTCTTCACCTTCTTTGATGTGGGCACCCCAGCCTGAATAGTCCTTTGACTTTGTCCCATGTCACATCAGTTCCAAAAATCTTCAGAGAAGCATTGAGTGTCTTTGGATCACTTCTTCTGACTTCTAAGTGAGTGCTTGCCTTATGTGAGCTCTCTGCAAAAGTTTTTTGGCAAATATATACATTTGGCAATTGAACAATGTGGTTAGTCCATCGGAATTGTACTCTCTGTACTAGAATTTGAATGCTTGACAGTGATGCTTGAGAAAGAACCTCAGTGTCTGGTACTATCTTGCCAGGGGATCTTCAGAATCTTCCTAAGATAATTCGAATGGAAGGAATTCAGTTTCCTGGCATAGTGTCTATATGCTGTCCAGTATGTCACAGACACACAAACGATGAGGTCAGCACAACATTCTGTGGACCTTCAGTCCATACCTCTTCTCTCAGGGGCGGCTAGGTGGTGCAGTGGACAGAGCACCGGCCTTGGAGTCAGAAGCACCTGGGTTCAAATCCGGCCTCAGACACTTAATAATTACCTAGCCATGTGGCCTTGGGCAAGCCACTTAACCCCATTGCCTTGAAAAATCTAAAAAAAACAAAAAACAAAAACAAAAACAAAACATACCTCTTCTCTCCCACTTTCTTTCAGTGCCTTCCAAACACTGAGTTAACTTTGTCAATGCATGCACCAATCTTATCATCTATGTATACATCTCTGGAAATTGTACTGCCAAGGTAAGTGAATTTATTCATAGCATTCAACATTCTTCCATTTGCTGTAATGAATGGCATAACATATGGGTGGTGTGGTGCTGGCTGCCAGAGAACCTCTGTTTTCTTGGTGTTAATCATCAGACCAAAATTAGCACAAGCCTTGTTGCATCTCAGCCCAAGAGGCTGCATCGAGTGCACAATCATCTGAGAATTAAAAAAATCACGTACCAATTCTTCCCCCACTTTAGTTGTGGCTTGTAGCCTTTTCAGGTTAAACAAGATTTATGGAATGCTAAATAAGAGGAATAATCTTGTGGAGCAAACCTTATCATACACACAGAGAGACACAACATATATTATGGATATATCCATTGCATTGAGTGGTATGATTCCTACTGCTATATCTGTCTGTGAGTGTTCTGCACCAGGACCTGTGTCCTAGGTGAGCCAAGCTGACTGTCCTTGTGAATCCCTGAAATATCAGTCCTGGCTGTGAGAACCAAGATTCCTTTTCTGAGATTGTGTGAACCGAAGGTGTACTCTTTCTGGAGCTGCTTGTGCTATTCAGAGAAGCAGCATGGGACAATGAAAAGAGCCCTAAATCTGGACAAGGGCTGTTTAGGATTGAATAATTGGATAAGTCACTTCCCTTGGTCTCATTTTCTTTATCCTAATTGAAGGAACTTGGGCTAGAACAATGATTCTCCAAGGATATGCCACAATTTCATGCACACTATATTATTAGAGATAAGAGAACATTTATAAATTTGTTTGATATACATTTTTATTTGCCCAGAATATTTGTAGAGTAAGTGTACAATTCTCAAAATAAAAAAACCTGCACATACACACACACACACACACAAATTAGCCTTATACACCTGTGTACTAAACTCAAACCACGTTTGACCTCAAATTCACAAAGAAAATTACTTTTTACAGAGTAGCTGCAGTTGTTGACAGACTAATTCTCTGAGCACCCCATTGGAAATAGCACCAATTTTCTCCCAACTCTTTCATATGTCCCCTCCAGTGGTCAGAGTAATCGTCAGAGCAGTGAATATCAAGTGAGCAAAAAAAAAAAATTTAGATCCACTGTTTTAAATGATCTTTAAGGTCCCTTCCAGATGGCAGTCCTTTCATTTTGGGACTACAAGAGAGATCCGAGGCCATATAAAATCAGATGTTAGAGTCAGAGTTTTTTCATTATATAGATGGTTACGTAAAATACATTTTACTTCCTCAGAGTTATAACATAAACCTACATGAGAAAATAATTATTTTATCAAGTAAAGTTTTGATATAGAAATTTTTCCTTCAGAGATCTTTTGTTACCACTGTTTTGCTTTTATGACAGTTTAGTGAATTATCATAACATTCTTCCAGGCTGCAGATAGAAAAACTGAGGTTTCAAAAAGGTTATAAAACTTGCCCACAATTCCTGATGAGTAAGTAAAAACCTGTAAGTACTTACTCAATTCTCTACTGGCTGAGATATACCCTATTATCATAGCCTGAGTCAATTAAGCTCTAGATGAAAGCAAGCATACCAGCAAAAGGCAATTTAAGTTAGCAATATTTACTTGGTGGATATAATTCTGAACCTGTAGTCAGGAGAACTAGGTTTGAATCTTTCTTCAGATACTTGCTAGCTGCGTGAACTTGGGTCTCAGTTTGGTTTCCTTATATGATAAATGAGAATAATAATATAAGGACTATCTATCTCACAAGATTCTGAGGAAAGTGTTTTGCAAAAGCAAACTTTATGAATCTATACATTACAAATTATAAGAATAATTTATCTTTATACAGGACTTTATGATTTGTAAAAATACTCTAGATGCATTATTTTATTTGATCATTGTAACAACCCTATAAAAATAATAGCTGACATTTTTGTAATTTAAATATATATAAATGACATTTATATAATAGATAACATTTTTAAATGGTTTAAGATTGACAAAGCACTTTATATATATTACTCAATTGATCCTTACCATACTCCTGTAATGTAAGTGTTATTTTTAGATCTATTTTATAGATAGGTAAAGTGAGGCAAAGAGAGACAGAGAGATGGGGGAATAATTTACTAAGTACACAACAAAAAAGTATCTGATACAGGATTTGAACTAGGTCTTCTGAATTCCAAATCTACCCTTCAAGCTATTGTAACCCCCTCAACTGCTTATAATATAATCTCCTTTGATCCTCACAACCCTATAAGGGTGGTGTTATTTTTATCCTCATTTTACAGATGAGTAAATTAAGACTGAGAGAGGTTTAGTGACTTACTAAGGTCACACAGCTGCTAAGTGTGTGAGATAGGATTTGAGCTCAGGTCTTTCTGACTCTAAATCCATAATTCAATCTTCTCTGTCACTCAGCTGCCAAATGAATAAATGTTATTCTTATGACTCACTCTGTAGAGTATTGTGTGTGTGTGTGTGTGTGTGTGTGTTGTGTTTAGCACATGCCAAGTTCTCTTCAAGTCACTGACAGAAAAGGAACATTCTTTTTTCAGTCCCTTACCAAGATCTTTGCACATCAAGCTACATCTAATGACCTCTGGATTGAATGAATTTTTTAACTCATCAGCATCGCCAACAAGTTGTTTTAACAATCAGCACACCAAGTTTTGGGACTTAGTGCCTTCACCTATATCATCAAAGCTGTGCATGCTTATTTAGAAAAATAAACACAAACTCAGATTGGAGATAAGCAAATATTATTTTGAATCACCATATGCACCTAGAGGCTGAGCAAGAACCCTGTTTAGACAGTCAATCATAGTAATAATGTCAACCACAAAACCAAGGATTGGTATGATTTTCATGATTGAATAACGGCTCATTTCAGCAACAGCAATATTTTGATAGCAATTCCATGGCTATGTCACAGGAACAGACTGGCACAAAACATGGATAGGTAGAATGATATTTCTCAGTGTTTTACATATGACAGGAAATTTTGAATCATTATAAAAATGATGCCAGAATTTGGACATGAGAAGATTAGAGATAACACTTGGTTTCAAATAATTGTGAAGTAAAAAGAAAAGAAGCTGTTGGCCAGTTTCTCACTTTTTTTTCTCAGTCTTCTTTCATAGATTTTCTCAGTACTCAGTCTAATTGTCTTACACTAATATGAGGGAGAAACTTGGTGAGTACATATCATAAGATTAGGAAGTAGTCTTCAGGCTTCTCATCTATAAAATGAAACTCTACAATTCTAGCTCTCATATTTATTTCATGATAAGTGAGTTAAAAAAGTCCTTCACTTTTGTGTGTTTCTCTTGTTTAGGTTTAAAAAAAAGGGCAATCTCTCAACTGCTTTTTTATTACTAAGTACTATTATTTTTATTAATTACTACTAAAATACTAAAGGACCAATAACATGAAATCCCCACAATCAGCATGCAATCAATTCTGGTAAATTTCTTCATTAACTAACTTGGAAGGAAACAAGTGGTGGTTGGTGAGCTAGTCATTAAATTTCCCATCTGAATTTCAAGTTTAAGCACATTTGTTAGTAGGAAAATGAAGCTTAAATCTAACTTATCTATAATCATAAAAGTACTAAAACTTAGCAAACAATTCTTTTGGGCAATGGGACCATAATGGATGAGTTTATCAAACTTATCAGCTTTATCACGTTTTTGAAAATTTTGAGAGACAATCATTTTCTTGCTTGCTCTTGAAATGAGAAAACCTTTAAAAAAAAAAACTTTGCAAACTTCCCCCTTGAGTAAATCAAAGATAATTTTAGCTTTGTGTTCTAAAATGGAACATTACCAAATGGGAGTGGCAAAGACTTCATATATTTAATAAGTGACTAACTGAGCACAGATTCAAACTCACCTGACCAGCTGTCAAGTTTCAACTCAGAAGACAAGAAGGTAAATTTCTGCAGTTTTAAATTCTATTCTTTCCAATGACTGTTGATAATTGATAAAGTGATTCCAAATCACAAAATTTTAAAGGAATTATAGCTTAAATTGAAGAATGTGATCATTTAATTGAGTAAAATCAGATTATTTTAAGGAAGCAGCAAAATTCTTTCCTTTGTAGATAGAATGATAACTTAATGAAAGTAAAGTGATTTTTCTTGATTTTGACTTAGTTCTTGTCCTCTCTTCTCCTTTAACTTCCTCCACCCATACTGGGAAAAAGAAGTCTGTGTTACCAATATAACTATTTATGAGGATGGCTGATCATCTTACTTAGTAGAATTTAAAAGATTCTGTTTCATCTTTTATTATACTCAAGCAGGAAAATGAGCACCCAGATATCTCGGACATCTATATTTTGGACAATTAATATAGAATTTTTTTATGTTTTCAAAAAGATTTAGGAACTTTGGGGGCTGTAACTGTGACAAAATTGATGTGTCATAGAGAGTTATTTAGCGATTATTTAAATAATTATTTAGTTTTGCACAGAACTCAAACATAGGCATTACTATGGAAACACCTGGTTACCATAGCTGCAAATGAATTCTTGTTGCAGGCATGATTTGGAGAGGATATATGAATGATTCACTTGGGGAAAAAGTACATTGAGGATGTAAATAGTTATTTTCATAATTTACACTTCTTACTGAACATAAAAGAGAATGAATGATATTTGTAAGGTTGGATTTGCAGGAAATTTCTCTAAACTGACCCAAATGGACAAAGATGTCTCTTGGTATTTTAAATACTTGCAGAGTATTTAAGAAGCGCTTAAGAAAGACAATTGAAGACTGGTTCTAAAACAGCTACTGACCTCAACTACTTAATTTACTGGAAAAATATAAAAAATGAAAATTATTTTCCCATATGAGTATTATAACCACAAATAATGCAGATTTTTAGCAAAGCACAAACTAGGCAACAGAGAAGTCACAGGAAAAATACTTTAGAAAGAGGGTTTTAGAAGTGCATTATTAGGGGCAGCTAGGTGACACAGTGGATAGAGCACTGGCTCAAATATGACCTTGGGCAAGGCACTTAATCCCATTTGCCTTGCAAAAACCTTAAAAAAAAGTGCATTATTAAAATTGACCCATCATAGCACACTGAATTTCCCTCTCATTGAACTTACATATTCTACTTTGTATTATAGTTATTATGTGCTTGGGAATTTCTGCACTCCTTCCCCTCTCAAAAAAAAAGAGTATAAGTTTGACAAGGGAAAGTAATCTGTTTTATTATTCTTTGAATAAATAAGGCTGGAGAGTATAGGGTTCCCAAAGCCCAAATCACACATTTTGAAATGTATGTACTATAGGCATTTCAAACTTAACATGTCCAAAATATAACTCATGATCTTTTCTTTCCAATCCTCTTTTGAACTCCTTATTACCACCATCCTTCCACTCACTTAGGTTTGCAACCTCAGCATCATCCTAGGCTCCTTATCCTCCTTTACCATATGGACAAGAGATCTCAATCCATTCCTCTTCTCTCCACTTGTGCCACAGCCACCATCTCAACATCTCTTTCCTGGGCTAGTGAAATAACTTCTCAATTGGTCTCCTGTCCCAAATCTCTCTCTCTTCCCCAATCCTTCTTTCAAACAAACCTTAAAACATAGGTCTGACTATTGCACAATCCTATTTGATAAACACCAGAGGCTTTATCTTACTTCTGGAATCAACTACAAACTCCTCTGGCATTTTAAGTCCTTCACAAACTAACTTGAACTGACCTATTTCCCCTTCTAAATTCTACAGTTTATTCTGACTTAGCTCAAAGACTACTTTCTATGTGAAGACCTTTTCTGATTCCTTTAAGCTGCTAGTGACATCTTCATTTCATTACCTTATAGAAAGTTATGTTATCTTGCCCACTCCCCCCCCTTTAGAATGTAAGCTCATTGAGGACAGGGATAATAAACTCATCCATTATGGTCCCATTCCCCAAAAGAATTGTTTGCTAAGTTTTAGTACTTTTTATGATTATAGATAAGTTAGATTTAAGTTTCATTTTCATTTTAGTTTTTTATCTATCTATTTATTTTTTTTTTAAGTTTCATTTTCTTACTAACAAATGTGCTTAAACTTGAAATTCAGATGGGAAATTTAATGACTAGTTCACCAACCACCACTTGTTTCCTTCCAAGTTAGTTAATGAAGAAATTAACCAGAATTTATCACATGCTAATTGTGGGGATTTAATGTTATGGGTCCTTTAGTATTTTAGTAGTAATTAATAAAAGTAATAGTACTTAGTAATAAAAAAGCAGTTGAGACATTATCCTTTTCTGTAACCTTCAGTATGTAGCACAATATCTAATACATTGAAGGTATTTAATAAATGCTTATTCAATCACTTTAGACTAGAGATCTAAAAGGGATTTCAGAGACCATCTAATCCAACCCCTCCCTCTTTACTGAAGAGGAAACTGAGGTCCAGAGAGATAAAGGGACTTACCCAGGACATATAAGTCATAAAGTCAAGGATGTGGTTTGAGCCTGGGTCCCCTGACTTTAGAACCAATGTACTTTCCATTGTACTATGTTGTTAACCTTCCTTGCCTTGCCCCTTCATTCAGAAAAATATGTAATTGGGTTAACAAAGGAGGCTAAGTGACCAAATAGAAAACACTTTGGAAAAAGGGTCAGGAGAACTAGCTTCAAGGACTGATTCAGCCACTTATCAGACAAGTGATCTTAGGCTAGTAAGTTCATCTCTCAAAGTTTCATATTTTTTTTATTTATAATAATGTGAGGGTTGGATTAGATAAGGGTTCTTTTTTCATTTTATTTTTAGTTTTTGGTTTTTTTTTTAGGTTTTTGCTAGGCAGTGGGGTTAAGTGGCTTGCCCAAAACTACACAGCTAGGTCATTATTAAGTGTCTGAGACCGGATTTGAAATTTTTAGGGTTTTTTTTGCAAGGCAAATGGGGTTAAGTGGTTTGCCCAAGGCCACACGGCTAGGTAATTATTAAGTGTCTGAGACCGGATTTGAACCCAGGTACTCCTGATTCCAAGACCGGTGCTTTATCCACTGTGCCACCTAGCCGCCCCTATTTCATACAGATAGGGGTTCTTAACAGGCAGTCTATGAATTCATTAAAAAAAATTTAGATAGGGGCGGCTAGGTAGTGCAGTGAATAAAGCACCAGCCCTAGAGTCAGGAGTACCTGGGTTCAAATCCGGTCTCAGACACTTAATAATTACCTAGCCGTGTGGCCTTGGGCAAACCACTTAACCCCATTTGCCTTGCAAAAACCTAAAAAAAAAATTTTTTTTGATAACTTTATTTCAATATAATTGATCTTCTTTGCAATACTAGGTATTTTATTTTATTTATTTAAATACACTATTCTGAGGAGTCCATTCACCAGAATGTCAGTAGGGTCCATAACACAGACACATACACACACACACACACACAAAACATTAAGAAACTGTAGATTAAATCAATTCTCGAGTATTTAGATCTTACAGATGCTAAAGTTCCTTTCAGTTCTGACATTGTTTTTCTGTGTCTTTGAGAAGAGAAAAAATATTTTAAATGTTACATGTACAATTAGTGATAAAGACAATTTTGGTTTATGACCCCTGGCCTTCAGTGTCTCACAGTTACCTTGCCCATAAATATCTGCTGAATTAGCAAATGATGAAAGATAACAGGAGCTAAATCCTTTTCTGTTTCATAGTCACAAAATATTAAACCTAGAAGGGACCTGAGATATCATCATGACCAGTGTTCTCTATTTGCAAATAAGGAAATGAAAACACAGGTTGACAAATTTTGATTGTCAACAGCAGAGGCAGATTTCAAACCCAGGACTTCAGTCTCCAAACCCAGGAATCTTTTCATCCCACCATGCTGTTCTTCATTATGACAATTATTCTTATTTTACTTTAGAGAAGAAATACTTATAGGACTTAGTGAATTTACATTGTAAAAAGATTAAAGAGTTGAAATTTTAAATAAAAGATATATTGAATGATGTCCCTCACTCAGAATCCTCACACAAGAGATTAAACTATGCCAGTTATCAATAAAACAGGTATTCAATCAAATTCCCAAATATTAATTAAGCACTTGGAATCATCCTTGGTGTTGGTAATATAAAAACAAAGGATTAAAAACAATCCCTACTTTAAGAAGCAGGCATACAAATAACCAATAAATATTTATTCAAACAGGGAAACAACAAAGCTGTATATATATATATATATATATATATATATATATATATATATATATATATATATATATATATATGAAAGTACAAATATATATGAAGTGTTGAAATGCAAGGTAACTAAGGTGAGAGAAATGCAAGGTAACTAAGGTGAGAGTGGTTAAGGGCACCAGGAAAGGTTTCACATAGAAAATGGTACTTGAGTTTTGAAGAAAAAGAGTGGAGATGAATTCCATATTGTAATGGGTCTTACAACAAATAAAACCATGGATGATAGAAAACTTGGCTGCATGTTTTTCCTAGAACAATTCTTAGAGTGTCTGTTCCTCTAATGGCAATGCATTGTCACATTTTTGAGGTGCTATACCTATTAATGAACCATTTCACCATAGTTGAAGACTAGAAAATCACAATCATTTGCGAAGGAATTGAGTGAGTCATTTTATCTTCTTGGACCTCAGACTACAATTTTGTCAAATGGAGTTGGAATCCCAGGAATCTTTCCCATAGGATCTGTTAAATGGCTTTCACCTTGGTTTCACCTTCATGCCATTTGTCTTTGTTTTTTGTGAGTTCTAACTTATTGTGATCAGGTTTTGGGACTTAACTAACCATTGATCTTATTAGGTCTACATTTAATTTAGCATTTAATGTCAAAAGTTAGTAACATATATAGTGTGCCTATGGTGTGCTGAGCATTCATTGTCTTAGATGTTGGTGCATGGATTGCCCTGTTTTCCACAGTGTTTCCTTGTAATTCTTTACCTGTTAATACACAAAAAACATGGTACTATATTTTTCTTTTCACATGAATCATATTTATTAAAAATGGGGCAATGGGACCTCCCCCCATGGGGCCTTCTTTCTTCACTATCAATCATCCTGCCATTCTTTATGGTGTTAATATTAAGAATCTTGTTACTAAATGGGTTTTTTTTTCTCTAACTATATGGTCTTTTCAGGATTAACAGATACTTTTACTGAGGTTGATTGGTCACTTCATTCAGTAACATCCCTAAGGTTTGACTGCCATTTTTATTGGATTTCTGGGATTGTAGGGAGAATTAGCTGGCTGTTTTTATATTTTGTACCCAACTTATTATTCTGTTTACATGATGCTAAAAACAACCTGTCAGTTCTTAGAAGGGGAAAAATAATCAGTTAAACTGAATATCTGTTGTATGCCAAATACCCTTATTTGAAGCTACCACTTTGTGGTAGAGTTATTTATAAAAAATTTAAAGAGTATGAAGCCATTGTCTTGATATCAGAGATGTCTGAGAGGACATCACAGCATGGGTAAGGAGCCATTCCTTACTGTACAAACACTGCCTAGCTTGTGAACATCAGTATAACAGAGAGACTAGCACAGAGGACAGTATGATTATTGGTACAATTGCACTGGTTCAGGGAATAACTACCAGTTCTTCACTCTACTACCACATTCTGACAAGTTATAAAGATACCTAGTGGTTATTGTTTGATTTTTTTTTTAAATAAATATCAATTCAAGTAGGGTTATTCTTGTCTCAAATTTCCCCTTGAGTCAAGGCTGAGGGGATCTTTGCCTATTACACATTAGCAATCTCTGGAAGTTGAAGTAGGAAATTATTAATATATGAATAATCTTAATTCTGTGAAAGGATAGTTTTTAGTGATAAATTCATTCATTCATCCAATCATTCATTAATCAGAAATTCATTAGGTATCTACTATGTGAAAAGTACTCTGATGACACATCAAATCAAATGAGATAATAAACACAAAATACATAGTAATCCTTAAAGCACCATGCAAATATTAATTATCATAATTATTAGGTGCTAGGGAAAATACAAATATAATTAAGCATGGCATCTGCTCTCATAGAACTTATATGTAATCAAGTAGGGAAGGATGAATACAAAACATACAGATATTTGCAATAACTACACAGTAATACAATAAAATATAGTGCAGAACTGAATATAATAGAATGGGAGGTACACAAAAGTATGGAGTGTTGGAGGCCCTGTGGTGTGGGAAAGATTGGGGATAATGTTATGGAGGAAATGACATTTGAGCTGAGTCTTGAAGAATAGACAAGATTTCAATGGGGAGATGAAGGGAGAATATATAAACTATATGGCTTGGTTTGAAATAGGCCATGGAATCTAATTTAGATAAAGCTTAGTGCACATACTGGGGAATAATGTGAAATAATATTGAAAAGGTAAAGGACCAGGAATCTCAGACTAAGTAAGTAGTTTAGCTTTATCTAACAATGGGAAGTCATTGAAGGGTTTTGAGCAGTGGAATGACATCATCAGATTCATGAATAAGGAAGATTGGCCAAGTGGTGACATGATGAATGGGTAGGAGGATGGAGAGTTTGGAACTGGAGAAGTTCTATTACTTCAAAATGGTACTAACATGGTAGCAGTAGGAATAGAAAATTGATGATGAATGCAAGAGTTATTGTTCTGACATAGTTGCCAGGGCTAGGCAATTGATTAGAGATGGGTAGTGAAAGACAAAGAGGTGTCAAAAATAAAGCATGCTAAGATTTAAAGCCCAAATGGAGAATAGCACTATTTTCAGAAAAAGGAAAATCAAAAGCTGTTTTGGGGAAAAAGTTCTATTATCCTGTAAACCATAAATAAATTTGGTTTTAAATCTATAAGCTAGGCTTACAGAGAAGTATGTTTCTGAGTATTAATTATAGGAGAATGATAAATTTGGAAATTAATCTTTACTTTATTTATAAATAGAATAGGACCAACATAATAGATTTAGAAATGGAAAGGACTTCTGCAGCCATCTAGTCTACTCTTCTCATTTTACAGAAGATGAAACTGAGGTCCACAGAGATTAAATAATTTATCCAAGTTCACCCCAACCCTTTAACTTCAAATCTAGCCCAAGTTCCAGGTAACTACACTGAGAAGTATGACTATAGTCATGGAGAGCTCCTGATATGATATCCATTGCCTTGTGGGTACAATCTTCTTTAAGATTCTTTTTTTCCCCTTTAAGATTTCTTCTATTTTTAAAGTGCATTTTCTAATCATTTGCCTTAATACTATAGGGTTTGGAAGAAGAATATGGAGGGAGTGGTATTAAGACAATGGGCATAAGAACAGTAACAATTACATAGGATGAATAGACTTTCAAGCCCTAATTATTTTAGAAAATTATTTCAAGTCTGATCTAAATTAATGATGACTGAGTTATAATACTGTACAAGTTTTTCAAGTTGTTCCTTATTGGGATAGCCTATATCACACCCAGGTCTACAGAAATTTCTTAGTGTGGTAGATTTTTCTAAAAGTGCCTACTGTTTATTCCTGGGTAAAGTAACCACTTATTTAATTGAAATGCCA
Organism: Macrotis lagotis; assembly: GCF_037893015.1. Classification (NCBI taxonomy): domain Eukaryota; kingdom Metazoa; phylum Chordata; class Mammalia; order Peramelemorphia; family Peramelidae; genus Macrotis; species Macrotis lagotis. The sequence goes on from NC_133666.1 coordinate 385,094,713, forward strand.
TCTTGAAAAGGTAATTTTTAGTTTTCCTCAATCATTTATTTATTTATTTTAGTAAATGCAGTTCACCCTGTAATGACACCAATAACTATATTTTTAGTTACAGCATACAATAGAAAAAAGCCACAATAAAATGTTTCCTTAACTTAGAAATCATTTAAATAAATATACCCCGAGGAATTTCCCATAGAATAACTTGTTAGTATCTTGATGCCCTGATCTCAAAGTGAACATGGAGTAAGTAGTTTGGTAAGTAGTTCAGATCAGTACAGATGGAAAGACAAACCACAAATAACTAAATTTTATTGTTTTCTTAGTTATGTTTGATCACAGCCCTCCTACACACACACACACACACACACACACACACACACACAGACACACACAGCACTTTTTAACTAAATGTGTCATAGATTGGTGAAAATGGCAGGCTAACTTTTTAGGAGCAATCATAAAGTCATGATCTATAAATTCTGGAAAAGACTTCAAATATCTTATAATACAATCTCAAATTGAAAACAAATCTACAAGTTCTCCAATAAATAAACTGGTTATTCAGCTGCTGTTTAAAGACTTTTTTTTTAAGGTTTTTGCAAACTCAGGTCCTCCTGATTTCAGGGCTAGTGCTCTATTCATTGGCTACCTAGCTGCCCCTGCTTAAAGACTTTTGGGCACTTAACCCCGTTTGCCTTGCAAAAACCTTAAAAAAAAAGACTTTTGGGGAAGGGAAGGGGATGGGGGAACAACCTTTAAAAGCAGCCTATTTCACTTTTTGACAATTTTATTAAGAAATTTTTCCATATATTTAGCCAAAATCTGTGACTTTGAATTATTTGGAACATTGTTCCTAAATATGAGCTCTGGGGATTATCAAATCAAATCTCCTTCAAACATCTGTAATTAGCAATCAACCCCCCCCCCCCCATGTCTTCTCTAAGTAAGAGCCCTATTTCCTTAAATCATTTATCACACAACAAGATAGCTGGCATAGTAGTCATGGTAAGCTACCATCTTCTAGACTTGCTTTAACTTGTCTACATCATTTCTGCAAAGGACAGCCAGTATTCCAGACATGTTCTGGACACTGTTATTTTTACTGAAGGTTGGGAAAGCATAAGTTGATCTTTGGCTACCATATCACATTGTTAACTCATACTGAGCTTGTGGTCAATTAAAACCCTTTTGCAGATGAATTTTTATCTAGTCACAACTCTCCCCAGGCTAGATTTGTGAAGTTGATCTTTATGAAGCCTAGTGTGGAACTTGACATTTATTCTTATTAATTTTTATCTTATTTGGTTTGGCTTATCATTGGTAGCACTGTAAACCTGGAGCTAGAAGACTTGTGTCTGAGTTTAAGCTCTGTGTCTAAAGCTTGTTAGCTATATAATATTGGGCGAGTCATGTAATATCTCTAAGTCCCAGTTCTGCAAGATAGGGAGACCAATGTTTGGACCAACTCACTGTGTGAACTTGGGCAAGTCAACTGCTCTGGGCCTTGGAAAATGGGGCTAATAATATTTATATTTCCTCACAAAGAAGTTTTGACTTCATGAGATCTGGCCTCCATCTTCAATATATTGATACCCTTTCTAAAGCCAACAATCATGCCCTTATAACCTGAAAATGAAAAGTCCTTATTCACTTTGATCTTTCTCTTTTCCCCCTTGGGTTCTATAATCCCCTGGATTTCCCTCTGTGTTTCTAAAAGTCCATTGTCTTTTTATTTTTCTATTTATTATTTCTAGTTTTTTATTTTTCTATTATTCTTCTTCCTGTATCCTAAATGTGGGTTGCTTAGGCTTTTGTTCCTTTCTTCATTTCTCTTCTCCACACAGTCTCATTTGCTAACTTTCTCCTCTCCTATGGTTTTGAAGGACTATATCTATATGTCTTCATCTCTGACTTAGTCTGGAGTCCGAGTCTTGCATTTCTAACTGCCTGGGGCAGATTTTCACCTTAATATTCTACTATCATCATGAATTAAATGTGTCCCAAACTGAACTCTCCTTCCAAACCTATCCCTCCTCCTAACTTTGCTCTTTCTTTTGAGGACACTACCCTTCTTAACAGTCACTCAGTCTTGAGATTTCAGGATTATCCTTGACTCCATCTTTTTCCTCAGTTTCCACATTTCATCATTTGCCAATCCCTGTGCATTATATGTCCACAAAACCTCTTGTATCCACCCTTTCATTTCTCCTCCCACTGCCATCACTTTAATATATTAAAGCCTTCATTACCACCCACTTGATCTATTGCAGTTGCATCCTAACTAGTTTCTCTACTTCTAGTTTCTCCTCCTTTTTAATTCAAAGATCATACCACTGCCAGAGAGTAATTTTCCTAATTCAGAAGTCTGACAAGGTCATGTTCTTATTCACATCTTTTAATGACTGTTGCTAACCAAATACAATACAGTTCTTGGTCAAGCATGTTAGATGCTTCATAATCTGGCTCCAAGATAGTATCTTAATTTATTAGAAATTGCTCTTCTTGGGGGCAGCTAGGTGGTAGAGTGAATAGAGCACTGGCCCAGGAGTCAGGAGGACCTGAGTTCAAATCCAAACTCAGACACTCGATAATTGCCTAGCTGCATGACTTTGGGGAAGTTACTTAACCCCATTGCCTTAAATAAATAAATAAAAATTAATTTAAAAACTTTGTTAAAAGAGAAAATGCTCTCCATAATTTACTGCATGTTCCAGCCCAACCAGACTACCCACTGTTGCCATATTGTTTTACCTTTTCTTGTTTTTGTGTCTTGCTACATGTTAACATTGCTACTTAAAAAGATTTGCTCTCCACATCCCTGTTTATTGAAATCCTTCCCTCTCTTCACGGTCCAGCCTGGTCCACCTACTTCACAAAGTCTTCCCTGAGTTCCCTCTTCCCACCTCCCAACCCCACCCCTAACCTCTAGATGGACAGTTCTCCCTTCTGGAATCTCTTTTAGCATTTCATTTGTACTCCTATGTACTTACCATACTATAACTTCTAGCTATTTGTGACTTAGTCCCAAATTCTGCTGAACAGACTTTTTTCTCATATGAAAACCTACTATGTAAATGCATACATAGTAACAGAGACAAGAAATACTGGATCCTAATAACAAAATGCTGTAACAACACAAAATTACAACTGTAATTGAACCAGAAAAGCTCTAAATGTAAATTGTTTTGTACAAATGATTCATGGTTTAGAGACTCCAAATAAAAGTTTTTGTGATTAATGACCTAATCTTTCCCAAGCAATTAAAAATGGGCTGTTAGCAGTTCAATTTGCTGGCCTCAGGGAGAGGAAACAATTCTCAGTCAAGATGTTCTTGTGAAAGATAATACAGTTTCCTTATTCCAATTTATCCCCACCCCCACCCCGAAAGTTGCCTTTTCAGTCACCCAAAGCAAGCAAGCTGGTCTCTGGGACCGACAAACACAAGAATAGCCAATTGAACAGAGAACTTTAGAATTGAGAAATAACAAAGATGATTTATTACTCATTGGCACAACATACCAAAACAGAGAGAAAGAGTTGGAGCAGATTTTAAAGGTTTAATATGCACCTCTATATTACAGTGCTACTTGTTTGACATTGAGGTTGTTTTCTTTGATTCTTCTATTGCCCTCTCCCTACCAGTTAAAAAGACATCCCAGCTGTACCCAATTTCCTCCTCTTTATTTCCATTGTCACTAATATAGACCTTTATCACCTGCTTGGATTAAAGTAGTACCCTCTTAACAGGTTTTCCAGCCTCCATTCTTATCCCACCTCCAATATATTCCATTCTTTTTACTACTGTTAAGCATCTTCCTTATGCATAAATTTACTTCTATTACTCTTCAAACTCTTCAATAGCTCCCTATTGCTTAATCAGGAGTGTTCAAACTCTTTAACTTGTAATTCAAGGACCTCCATAATACCATACCGCCTTGCCTTTCAAGACTTATTTCATAGAAATTCCAGGTAACCAATGAGTCTCCTAATCTTGACTATTTACCACTTTGTGCTTTGCTCTATGCTTTCTTACCTCTAAGTTTTTGTTCATGTTATTCCCATGCTCACATTTCCACTCAGTATCTTCCCCATTTCATCTCTGTTCCTCACACAGACTGAATTCCAACTCATCCTTTGAAGCCCAAATCAAACTACATCTCCTCTAGTATGATCTTCCTGATCTCCCAGTCAGTAATTACTTCTATTCTCTAGGATCTTTCCTTGAAATCTTCTTATAGCATGTGAGGTCATAGATTGCCTCCTGGATAGAGATCTCTAAGAAAGTGAATACAAGAAATAGATTATGGGGGGGGGGGGGTCAAGGTCTTTCCCCTGGCAACCTCTTAGAGTCAAAGCTGGACTGAGACAATTTATAAGGTCCATTTCAATTTTAATATTCTGTAGTTTTTGAGATGGAATTGATGAAAGGTCCTAAAGGTTATACAAAAGGTTATACCTAAAGGTCAACAAAAAAGGCATAATAATTTCCTACAGATAATCTCTAAACATATAATTAATTGCAGAAAATGTAGAATGATAAGAATAAACAGACACATACTAGGTATGTGGCCCTAGGCAAGTCACCTAACCCTGTTTATCTCAGTTTTCTCATCTGTAAAAAAAAATCTGGACAAAGAAATGGCAAACCATTCCAGTATTTTTGCCAAGAAAATTCCAAAAAGGGCTTACAAAGAATCAGACATTGAAAAACAAATGAACAACAAAAAAGACTAAATAGAGAGCTTTTTTGATCTTCACTCAATCTTGGGCTCCTCTTCCTCCTCCTGCCTGTCATTCCTGTCAAGGATCTATCTACCTTTTTCTTCTTTATACTCTCTTTCTCAGCAATATTATCTTTCTGCATGGGTTTAATGATCTCTCTTTGAATATGACTCCCAAACCTTCAAATCTTTAACTTTAGAGTCAACTTTTCCCATAAACATCATCAATTCCTCATTTTCAGCTGCTTGCTGAACACCTCCCCGAGATGTCACACTGACACTTCAAATATGCCCAGTGAGGACTAATGCTGCCTTCCTTCTAAACTTGCCCTTCCTCTTTCCCTCCCCACTTTTGTCTGTGTCTCCTCATCTTCCTTACTACCCAGGTTTGAAACCTCAGAATCATGGATTATAGTTTGATTCATGGATAAGACTTCAGAGCCCAGCCCCTTTATTTTGTTACTGTTCAATCAATTTCAGGCATGTCCATCTCTTCATGAGCCCATTTGGGGTTTTCTTGGCAAAGATACTGGAATCATTTGCCATTTCCTTCTCCAGTTCATTTTACAGATGAGAAAACTGAGGCAACATGGTTAAATGACTTATTCAGAGTCACATGGTGGTGTCTGCAGTCAAATTTGAATTCTGATCTTCCCGACTCCATGTCGAGTGCTCTACCCACTGCATCATCTAGCTGCTCCTTATTTTACAGTTGAGGAAAGAGGACAGAAAGGTTAAATGATTTGTGTAAGGTCACTTAGAACCTGTGTAAAGTCATTCTTTAAAATTCTGTTGTTGCATACATCAAATCAGTTAATCAGTCCTTTCTATTTCAGCAAAATCTTTAAAGCCTGTTCAATAGAATTATAGAACCTAGAGTCATTTGAACGTATTCAACTAGGTGATGCCCTGGAGTCAGGAGCACCTGAGTTCAAATGTGGCCTCAGATACTTATTACCTAGCTGTGTGACCTTGGGTAAGTCACTTAACCCCATTGCCTTGCAAAAAACAAAAAAAGAATGAAGGACAAACATGATCATAATCATCATCATCTGATCAGAAAACCCCTCTGTAATAGCTCTAGCGAGTGGTAATCCAAGTCTCCCCTTGATGTGGAACTTCTTCCCTCCCAATCCTAGATTGGAACAACTCCCATCAACACCACTCTATTTTAGGCCTAAATTTTAAAATCTCATTCTAAATAACCTTTGGTCTCATTTCACACCGTTGCTCTTCATATATATTAGCCAAACTAGATTACTTGCCATTCCCTGAACTTGTTGTGTTCTGCCTCCGTGTATTCATGCTCATAATTATCCTGCTAAAGACTCCTCTCTTCACATTTCCTAGCTTCAGTTACTAATATATTTCACCTCCTTCAAAGAAGTCCAGTTCAGGTGTCATCTTTTCTGATCTCCCTAGCAAGATGTGATCTCTACCACTGTGAATTGTTCATTTCATTCTGTTTGACTTCCATATACTTAATCAAGTCCTATTTTGTTTTTTCATCTATATTCTATTTTTTCTACTGGACTAATGACTTGGTACTGGGAGGAACTTCCAGGAGCAAGACAAGATAGGCATCTTCCCTGCAATTTATCCTCCTAGAGATTTTCCAGGAAGACTGAGAATTTAAGTGATCTAACCATGTTATACATTATGTATTAGATGTGAAATGTTCCTCTGTCATTTCTGTATATTTCTCAACTCCCTTACTGGACTGTATACTCTTTCTGGGCTTGGATTATGTTTTATTTTTATTTTTTGCATCTCCGGTGTATAAGACAAAGTGTGGTGGGAAGTAGGGTCATAATGGACATTTGATAAATTAAACTGAAATGGATGGTACATTTAGACCAAGCCAGATACTGTATTGTAAGAAAAAGAAAAAAAAAGAAAGTTTTTCTTGACTGATGACTGGAGTGAGCATTTATCTGGGGAGAAGAGCAATAATTCACTTCAATTCCTAAAAAGCAAAAAAAAAAGGCTCCTGAGGGCATTGCACAAGCAGTGGAGGAGATGAGTCAGGAGGAGTATGAATTTCATATTTCACATTTTCAAATCTTAAAGATAAGTACAACTAACACATTTTAACTCAAGAATTCTTTTTCTTTTTTTAGTCTATTTTCAGTTTCACAATGGACTCCCTTGTGACAGCCAATACCAAGTTTTGCTTGGACCTTTTCCAAGAGTTATGTAAAGATGATGCACCAACAAACATCTTTATCTGTCCTCTGAGCATTTCAGTTGCCTTTGGTATGATCAGCCTAGGGGCTAAAAGTTCTACTGCAGATCAGATCAATGAAGTAAGTGCCTCTTTTTATATATACCTCTGTTTTATATATACCTCTGTAATCACTGAAAGTTCTCATACAAAGTTATTCTATAAGTGATTAGGTGGTTTAGTGGATTAAGTACTAGATTTAGTCAGTAGGACTTGAATTCAAAATTGATCTCAGTCACTTGCTAGCTGTGTGACCCTGAAATCACTTAACCTCTGGCTAGGTGGTACAGTGGATAGAGCACAGGACCTGGAGTCTGGAGGATCTAAATTCAAATCTGATCTCAGACCCTTGTCACTTTCTAGCTGTATGAACTTGGGCAAGTCCCTTAACCCTGAATGCCTCACATCCAGGGCAGTCTCCAGATGCACATCTCACCACTGGACTCAGATAGCCCTGAAGGACAAAGTGAGACTGGTGATTGGACAGTACTCCTTGCTCAGATCCAATTCATATGCCTGTCATGGCATCACCTCCCTGATATCATGGTCTTCTTCAAAACCTGAAGAACCATGGGGCAGCTAGGTGGTGCAGTGGATAGAGTACCAGGCCTGGAGGCAGAAGGACCTGAGTTCAAATCCAGCCTCAGCTACTTAATAATTGCTTAGCTCTGTGACCTTGGGCAAATCACTTAAACCCACTTCCTTGCAAAAAAAAAAAAGAACTCCTAAAAAATCCCCCTGAAGAACCAACAACTTAACCTCTGCCTGCCTCAGTTTCTTCAATTATGAAATGAGGATGAAATGAGATAACATTTGCAAAATGCTTAGTATAGTGCCTATTATATGAGTAAGTTATATAATGTTATGTGTTATATGTTAAGTATGTAAGAAATGTTTTCCCCTTTTCCTTCCTAAATAAAAGCTCAGTCTAAGAATCTGAATCCTTCACTCTGACCAGGGATAACTTCCCTACTCCTTTATTCAGCACCTTGCTGATATAGTGTCTACAACAGCCTTCCTTCTTCTTTGATCTAAGTCCCTCAAGCACCAACCAAGTATTCCTACTTGTTCCACAAAGCCTTCCTTCCCCAGCCCTGCCCTGGCCATGATGATCTGTCATTTCTCCAAATTCCCAGGAGTAACACTGAAGGTTTGTATCATTCATGGGATACCAATGATATCCTGCTTGGTACTGCACATTATTTTTCTGTTTGTATATTTTATAGATTCATAAGACAAAGAGACTTTTACAACTGGAAAGGGCCCAGGTCAACCTTATTATTTATAGAGTGACTGCCAGCTGTCTTAACTCTATGATGACTGTGGAAGAGAGAGTGAGGCTGTGAGGACTTAGTTGCACTAAGACTCACTTAAATCTAATTTACACATGAACCAAAAGACATCACCCCCAACCCATACCATTTTACCATTTTTCTCAAAGTCCTGTGGTGATGGGAAAGTATCAAAACAGTAGATGGGGATACACTGGGAGCTGTAGTCACAACCTTATATTCAGGTGGCTCAGGCCACTGAAAACAGCAGTGGGATTTGGCCAGACCCCTAGGTGTCTGGGCAACCTTTTTAAGGATCACACCTTCTGGTGTGAGGAAATGGCTAGAAAAGGTGCCCTAAAAAATGTCTCTTACCCAACCTGGACCTTATTGCCACAACAGGCTGGAATCCCACCCTGTGGTTGAAACACACACAAAAAAAAATGTGCAAAAACTTCTTCAAAGAAAATTCCATTCACCTTCATTACATGGATTGTGTACACTACATTAACTGTAGTAGACTTGAAAGACAAACAGTTCTTGTGTGAGAACTCTGCAGGTATCATAGCAGCCCTGAATGAAACAAGGATGGCAAATAAAGGCCAGCTTAGTGAAGTCGGAGCTGGATACATGTTTTTCTAAAGTATCTGCACTGAAGGGCAACTGTGAAGTTGGTGTGGGTTTCAGAATCAAAACTAATCTAGTCAACAAGCTTGTATGCCTCTGAAAAGGAGTGGATGACAGGCTCATGACAATGTAATTTGCTGCTTGTGGGAAAACACCACAACACCATCAAGCTCCCATCCTGGAGACTCTTTCAATCAATGTGCCAAAACAGGACAAGCTTATAATTCTGGGTGACTTAAATGCTAGAGTAGGCTCAAACTACCAGACATGGCAGGCAGTCCTTGGGAGAAATAGAGTTGGAAACAGCAACAGCTACCAAAGACTTGAGCATCTCAAGACTTTCTCATCACCCAGTGTCTTCTGATTACCTAAATGCAATAAAATGTCTTCGATATACCCTCATAATAAACATTAGTATTTAATTATTTATAGATTAGAAAACTGAGGCTGATAGGTCAAGTCCAAAGTTATACAGAAGCTTGGTAGATGAGCTGAGACTAGAATCCTAGGTTTCTTGCCTTCCAATCTATGTTTTTCACATTGTCTCTTCAACTGTATAGTTAGCTTCTTGAAGGTGGCACCTCAGTGCTAAATAACAATATGTTTCTTTTAGGTAGTGCTTAACATCCATTATTTCATTTGATTCTCACAATAACTCTGAGGAAAGTGAACAGGTATTATTATCTCCATTTTATAGATGAAGAAAGTAGGTTCACGGAGGTTAATGGATTTGCCAGAGGCTTCACAACTAGGAAGTACTATGAACCTTAAAAATAAAATGACAGAAAATATAGTTTATATATGAAGTTTTATTATCTGGAGTTTACCATTAACCTATAGATGGAAGCCATTCTAGTAAGGACCATCCCAAACTGAGGGAGATAAGAAAACGCATACAGCAGCAAGGGGAGAGGAACAGAATATACATAACAAGAGTAGGATTTCCAATTTCCCTGGAGACCATTCTATTATTTAATATCAAAAAAGAATCATCCTTCTACCACACCATTTTGCCTGAGGGAAATAATTTTTTTTTTATGAGTTTAAGAATAAGGAGGGCAGGCTAAGTCTAAAGGAGGATATAATTCTTTCCTAGATTAAGTTTTTCCTTTCAAAGTCTAAAGGAAGATGCATTCCTCATAACAGTTAAGAAAATCAACCTTTGATTGTTGTAAAAACTTATAGTAATTATTATTATTGTTATTATACTTTGACAATGCCAAAATGAAGACTCAGATCAGAGGAGGAAGAAAGGCAGGAAGGAGGATACTCACATTCCTATATGTGGTTAATGTTTATAAAATGCCATTTGATCCTTACAATAACTCAACCTCCAAAAGTTTAGGATTATGTACAAAGTTTTTTTTTTGCAAGGCAAATGGGGTTAAGTGGCTTGCCCAAGGCCACACAGCTAAGCAATTATTAAGTGCCTGAGACCGGATTTGAACCCAGGTACACCTGACTGCAGGGCCGGTTCTTTACCCACTGTGCCACCTAGCCTCCCCACTCAATAGTCTTGCAGAGAGTCAAACAGACTAGACCAGAAGAAGCTCTATATGAGCTTCCCTTATCTCCCCTCCCCTCCCCTCCCCTCCCCTCCCCTCCCCTCCCCTCCCCTCCCCTCCCCTCCCCTTCCCTTTCCAAGGCATAGGAATCTCTCTCTACTAAAGCAGATCAGCACTTACACCTACAACTTACAATCTTAACAAGAGTTGAGATGTTAAGTGACTTTCCATATTTACCCATGTTTAAGACATACTCTTTTTCAAAAAATTTGGGGTCAAAAAATTTAGGTTTTTATAAGTCAAAAGGGTTTAAGTGACTTGCCCAAGGCCACACAGCTAGGTAATTATTAAGTGTCTGATTCACATGTGAACTCAGGTCCTCTTGACTCCAAGGCTGGTGCTCTATTCACTGAACCACCCAGCTGCCCGGCCCTCCTGTAGATTTTTTTTACTTGCATTTCACACATTTTTGTACTTGTTGTCTTTGTGCTATTGTTCCACATGTTACCAGTATATTAGGTTATGTTTTGCCAAGTTCTGTCCAGTAATGGCTCAGAAAGGATTTTCATACAGTGTTGAATTCAATTTAAAAGTGATCCAGTTTTCAAAAGTGAATAGAAATTGTGTTATTGAATGTCAGTTTGGTCCTCCAACTGAGAAAACCATCCAAGATTGGCTATGAGAAGAAGAAACCTTACTGAAAAAGCCCAGCAGAAGGAGGCCATGGGCAGCAAGTCAACCAAATGACCTGATCTAGAGAGAGAACTGAAAGGATGAAGAGCGAAGGGCAAATGGAATTCCTGTGTCCACAAAGAGGGTTCAGCCAGAGGCAAGAAGAAATGCTGATGAAAAAGAAGCGGCTGATTTCAAAGGAGACACAATTAATTAGTACTTCAGGTTCATGAAACAGAATGAACTAAGTATGTGTCCAGGCACCAGACATGCCCAAAAGATGCCTGAAAGCTATAAGCAGAAAGTCCTTGAATTTCATGATGAATAAAACTTGAATTCAATAACTTTATGTAATAACTTTTTTTTTGAAATTTCAGGCCCCCAAATTAAGGTGATCTTATACAGTATATATACATACACACACACACACACACATATATATATATATATATATATATTTAATATCGACTATGGAGTTGATCAATCAATCAACAAGCTTGTTGTTGTCATGTGCCAGTGTTAGCAATTGGTTTATGCAAAGGGAGAAGGATAGTTCCCACCCTTAAGGGAGTTTATGTTCAAATGCCCAGAAACAATACAAACATGTATTAACCAATACAAAAACAAAGTTACAAAAGAATTACAAGGTAATCTTGGAGGGGCATTCAGGCCTTTCAGACTCTAGGGCCAGCATTCTAATTACCGCACTATCCACCTTGCTGCTGCCTTAATCTTAGAATGGTGCCTATGTTCTAAATAACTATTTGCTCACTGCAAAACATCACCATGGAAACCCTCATCTACCTTCAGAGTGGCCTTTGAAACAGTCTGAATTGCAAAATATTAAAAGCTGGAATGAACTGAGAGCACAAATCTCAGTCTAGCCCAATGCCCTCTTCTAACAGACAAGGATACTGAGTGGGGGTGGGGTGGCTGAAGGATTGGGGGGAGGAAGGGGAGGAAGAGAAAATAAGGGGCTATCCCAGCTCTCACAAGATTAAAGACATGAAATCACTCTCTTCATGTTGATTCCAGGATTTCAAACCATACTTCCTTTTGTTTCTCTGTTTTGTGACAGCATCTATAATGGATGATTGATAAATAAATGGAGTTTTTTGACTAGAAATTTTTAAAAAGTAGTCAATCATTAAAGAGTTTGTGGATAGAGAAAACTACAGAATCCATTCCACCTCCTTAGAGAATGTAAGCCCCTAGAAGACAGGGACTGTTTTATTTTCATCTTTGTGTTGCTACTTATGTATTTATTACGTACTTATTTATTTTCATCTTTGTGTTGCTACTGTCCAGCACAGTGCCTTATTAATTGATTGATTACAAAAGCCTCTCTGAAGGACAGTATGAAATTTCCCCTAATATTTGTAACATTATAGCCATTTACCTAATAATTCTAATTCTCGGAAAAGGCTTTAAAAACAGGAAACCAAAGTTAGTCATTTACCTAATTATATCCTAACATTTAAAAAGTTCATTAGAAACAGAAAACCTGGATTCAAGCCACAGCTCTGTCATAACTGTGTGTGACCTTGGGGAAATCACATAACCACTTAACATTAAGAGGCACAGTGTCCAACATGAAGATAAAATGGCTACTCTCTTTTGCCATGATCTGGCTACAACCAGACTCTTGTGATCACTTCCATGCAGGGATACTAAAAAATTGAAATGCTTTCAGAAGACAAGAAGCAATGTTGGTGAGAGAATTGGAAACTATTCCCTATAAGAATGGATTTGCATTAAACTATTGGAAAAGGTTTAATGTTTGTTCTTTTTTTTAAGTTTTTTTTTTTTTGGCAAGGCAATGGGGTTAAGTGGATTGCCCAAGGCCACACAGCTAGGGAATTATTAAGTGTCTGAGGTCAAATTTGAACTCAGGTCCTCCTGACTCCAGAGCCAGTGCTCTATCCACTGTACCACCTAGCCGCTCTTTATTCTTTGTTCTTGAAGAAGACCATGACATCAGGGAGGTGATGCCATGACAAGCACTTGAAATGGATTTGAGTGAAGGGATGCTATGCTAAGTCACCAGCCTCACTTTTTCCTCCAGAGTCATCTAGGTCCAGTGGCCCTGGATGTGAGGCAAGCGGGGTTAAGTGACTTGCCCAGAGTCATACAGCCAGGAAGTGCTAAGTATCTGAGGCTGTATTTGAACTCCCATCTTCCTGACTTCAAAGCCTGTGCTCTATCCACTGTGCCACCTAGATGCCCTATGGAGAAGACTTAGAGAGAATATGACTATATTAAAATATTTAGAGGATCGACAGAGATGGCAGAATTAGAATATTAGATTTGTTCTACTTGGCCCCAGAGAGCAGAATGAATAAAAATGTGGGAAATTACACAATGGCTGGTTTGGGCCTCTATTTAGTGAAATATTTCCTAATAATCAGAGCTATCCAAGAGTGGAAAGACAACCTCGTGAGGGAGTGGGCTTTATATTCCTGGAAGTCCTCAAGGGAAGGCTGGATGATCAAATGGGGGTTGATCACATTCAAGTATGTTTTGGACTAGATTACCTCCAGGTCTTTTTCAACTCTTAGATTCTGTTCAAGTGCCTTCACTTACTTTATAAACTCCTCTGATTCTAATAACAACACTGAAAAAAAAGGAGGGGGGAATGTAGACAGAGTCATTACTTTATAGAAGAGGGAACTGAGTTTTCAAGAGGTTAAATGACTTTCATAGTGGCATGGACTATTAAGGGATAGAGTCAGAATTGGGAATGAAGACTTCTGAATCTTGGCTTGTTTTTTTGATTTTTTAAAAAATTACATTATATCCATATTCTGACCTGTCAGGTGCTATACTTCAATGAAGTTTCACAATGTAAAAGCACAGAACCTGAAATTTCTTCGAAAGGAGCAAGTCAAGAACAAGGAGACCAGCAAAAAATATCAGAACCTCCAAATTCACAGGTATCTATCTCATAATAATAGACTGATCTCCCTTCTCAATAAAGATCGTTATCAGTTTGCTGGCTAGGTTTTCTTTGAAGATAAAAGCCCAGGACAGTATTAGGCCCCATACATTGTAAAAAAGCCAAACAAACAGAAAACTAATATGAGACTGAAAATATCTCTGATTTCTTTCACCTGCCAGTCTGTGGGTTAGTGAATTTGGCTCCCCGCCCCCAAACTGCATGAACTAATGTATAGTTGCTAGAAAAGTGGGAATTCCTATTCCATTCAGAGATCTAAGGGTGACATTAGCTTAGATGAGGCTGTGACTTAGAATAGGACAGGTTCAGGGAGGTAGCCATAGTGATTCTCACACAATAAATACAAAAGAAATTTTCTTTGTTCTTTATCAGAAATGTGGCTGCTGCAGTAGTTAAGAAATTCTCTTGGGGCCATTTTGTAGAATTTAGGGGAAATAGTAAGTTCTTGTCATGATTTTGAAATCCAGGTAAGGGGGTTGTATGAAGGTTGGCAATATTTTATAAAGTCTCTTTAAAGAACAATTCAGTAGGCTGAAAGAAGCTCCCTGTAAAGTATCTATTGTTACTTAAGTATCACTACAATTAAAAAATTTTAGCCACATAGAAATGCTGCTATACTTGAATGAAATTAGTTGAATATTGACAAATAGATATATGATAATAGAGTGTGTCTTCAAGGGACAGATTAATGAAATTTTGTCCAATTTTGTTATGTCCTATCAAGAATACAAAGTCCTTGAATGATGGGTACAGAGATTCTGACTCCTACTTTGGGAAACTGCTCAAGAAGCTGGACAAGATAAAATCAGATTATACATTGAGTATGGCCAACAGGCTATATGGAGAACAGGAATTTCCAATCTGTGCTGTAAGTAAACCATAACTATTAAGTAAATTTTGAAGTTCTTCCTCTTCTAGGGCAGTGTTTTACAATGCTCCTTTTGAGGGCAGAAGAACATAGTAGAAATGATGACAGGTTACCATTTGTGCTTGTGTGTCTGAATATTGCATTATGACTAATGGGCTGCTCCTTGTAGTTCCTGCTTTCTCTCTGTTCCTGCTTTCTCTCTGTAGTTCTACCACTGATAATCATGTGCTCTTCCTGCTATTTCTGAGAAAGTATCATAAGTGGTACATACCAGGTCATTCTTCTCTAACCCTAGTTTGGCAGAATTTCACAACTAACTCTGCTGTCCCACTGAAACAGCTCCAATTTACAAGTCTCTGAGTATTTCCTCTGCTCTATTACTGATGGCTTAACCAGGTATGAACAGGATGATCTACCATGAAGCCTTCCTTCATTGTGGGAGAGGGAAAAACTTTAATCAAGATGTATGTCCACCATACATCTTATTCACAGGTTGAAGCAGAGGTCAGTGAACAGAGGTACAATTTTTAGAACTAAAAGGATAAGAGGATACTGCAATAAAGGTCAAAGTCAGTAGCTGGGGTTGCCAATTACAGAACTTCCTGAGTGGAGGTAGTAGTGTCTTAGTATTTATATAACTTAAGAGAAAGTCATGTAAAAAGTAAAACTTGATTATAAACAAGGGGGAGGGTATATGTCTAACAGGAGACAAGGTTTGAAATCCATGAAATTCGTGTTGATTCTGAATTAGTGAGGAACAAGGTATTGGGTTAGACCAGAATCATCCCAGTTTGCCATACTCACCATTCTCCTGCCATACCCAGTCTTGTTTCATGCTAGCAATTATCTTCTCTAGCAACAATGGATTCTGTGTAGTTGATTTCACTAGGGTTCATTTGCTCCTTTCAACTGATGTTGAGATAGTCTAAAGGTAAAGAAAGGCAATATCATATAGCAGATATGAAACCAAAATTGGAATTGGGAAGACCTGGGTTCAAATCCCACCTCAGCTACTAGTTCTATGACACTAGTCAAGTCACTTAACTTCCCTGGGCCTTGTTTTTCTTCTGGAAAATAAGGAGATTGGATTATATGGCCTATAATATTATTTCCAGTTTTAAACTAATGATTCTATGATAGAGCCTTTTGTAGCCCTAACAACGAACAACAACAGTGAAGTATGCCTTTTGCTATATAGGGATGCACAATTCTTAGAAATAAAAATTAAATTTGTGGAAGGATACCAAAATGCAATAGCATTGGAAAGGACTGCTATTCCAAGGTATTTTCTAATTAAGAACAAAATCAAATTCCTATCTTCCATATAAAATGAGATTTTTGTGTACTAGGTTTTGATTCTCTAGAAGTAATAATAATAATAATGATGATGATGATGATGGTGTAGTCAGTATCACTTAAAAATACCTAGTTTATGGGGCCGCTAGGTGGTACAGTGGATAGAGCACTGGACACAGAGTCAGGAGTACCTGAATTCAAATCTGGCCTCAGACACTTAATAATTACCTAGCTGTGTGGCCTTGGGCAAGGAAAAAAATAATCTAGTTTATATAAAGGACACAAATGGAATTATGAAGATATCATTCTAATTTTGCTCTAATTCATGATCATGCTAATTCAATGCGATTACTCAAATAGTCCTGCCTCATTTCAGATTGCCTATAGGTAGAAACAGAAAGATTGGTTTCTACAGTATTTAATGACTGGATATTACCTGAGATTTATTTCCTTCTACTATTGGATTACTTAGATGGTATTGAAAAGTCTTCCATTTCTCTAATCTAACAGGAATTTTCAGATAATGTGATGAAATTTTACCATACAACCATTGAAAGTGTGGATTTCCGAAAAGATACAGAAAAATCCAGACAACAGATTAATTTCTGGGTTGAATGTCAAACACAAGGTAAGAAAATGGGAGTTGAGAGTAAAGTTGGAAAGCTAAGGATTTTTAAGTTTTCATGTTTTTCATAGGATTTAGAGCTAGAAGGGATTTTTAGTATACATCTAGTTCAACCCCTTCATTTAAAGATGAAATAACTTAGGTCTGAAGAGTACTGATTGTTAAGAGAGTACATAATGATGATGATGATGATAATGACAATAAAAACTGACATCTAAAGGCACTACAAAGTTTGAAAAGTCATTTATATAATTATTTCACTGATCCTCACAACTTTCCTTTGAGGTTAGGGCTCTAGGTGTTATTATTCTCAATTTGCATGTAAGAAAGCTTTGGGTGATGAAAAAGATGTCCTACCTAGGGTCACAGAGCATGTCAGAATTCCTTCAGTGTCTCAAAGCTATCTTTCTGATTTTTCTGTATTAAATAAAAGTTGTTTTTCTCCTTTGTCTGTTATATCACACTGGCTATATCCTACCCAGTGAACTGTTAAGTGTTCTGTCAAGTTCTTAAAGAAAGTTTGTATTGCTTGTGCTTACATGGTTGGCAATGGAATCTAGAAGTTTATCTTTAAATTTTTATTTGCATAGTGAGGAAAATATCACCAACATGTCAAAGGAAAAGCAAAGCAAGAAATCCAGAAGCTACTTTTCAGAATTTAAGTTCTGCAGAGATAAAGACTTTTCAAAACAAAACTGAAGAATAAAGGATAATTTTCCTCAGACTTTTTTCATTATAGTGTATTTTGTTCTGAGTGAAGAGGGATACAGGAGAGAGTGGAGAAAGGCAATATGAATGTAGTATGAATTGAAAAAGAAAAGCCATAAGAATACACATAACCCTTTAAAAAAACAGAGTCCTTGACTTTGAAAAGGCAGAAAAACTGCCCATTAAAAATGAGATCTCTCCCTTCCTTTGACTATGATTAGGTCACTAATGGGTGGGATCAAAATACTTCAAATTTTGACATGTCTAAATTTAGGAAGTCACTGGACAGAACCTTCCAGGGATGAGGCTTCAAAAAGTGGCTATCAATTCCAATCATATTTAAGTGTCACCTTTAAATACAGGTTCTAGGTTGCTCACCTACAGCCTAGAATACCAAACACATTTTCTTCAAGGTTAATTACTGTGATTTTGTGGGCCACGACCCAGTAACTATGAAGTTATAGCTCTCTCCCTTGATCCTCTTTCCAACTTTATTCCCCTTCTCATAATTATGTATTCTTTTGGTTATCTCTAATAAGCAGGTTACAGATTGCTAAGGTTAGAAGGGACCTTTGAAGTAATTGGTCCCAACCCTTTCATTTTATAGATGAGCAAAATGAGCCCCAGAGTGCTAAAATGATTTGCTTAAGGTCACACCCAAATTTTGGTCTTTCTATTCCAAGACAAGTACTCTTTCCACTACTTCCTCTATCATATTTGGGAACAAGATGTTGCCTTTGTGATAAACTAATTATAAGTTTGTGTTGAAGTTGGTAGAAAAAGAAGCTTAACTCTGATAAACTTAAGATTGTTCTTAAGACTATTGGGTCTTATTTGTGAATGTGGGCTTTCATGCAAATGTATGTTAATGCATCTATTTATTTTTTAATTTTTCAATAAATATTTATTTTCTCTTAAACACCTCAAGTTAAAAGAAAAACAAGACCCTTCTAATAAATAGGTGTTGTCAAACAAACTCCTAAATTATTACTGACCAAAAACTTATGTCTAATCATCTGTAATGGGTAACATTTTTCATCTGTCAGTCCCCTGGAATCACAATTGGTAATTAAATTGATCAGCATTCTTAAGACTCTCAAAGCTGTCTTTCTGATGATATTGTTATTATATAAATATAGTTTTTCTAATTATATCTACTTCCCTCTGCATGATCATTGTATTAAAAAAACAAAAAACAAATCTGTAGAACAAAATTCTAGTGCTGGCTCATTTTTTTGCCAGCTACTTATGTGATCTTGGGTAAGGTGCTGAAGTTTATAGGCTATAATATCCTCAGCTGTAAAAAAAAGAAAGTAGAACTTCCTGATTTATAACTATGTTTTCTGCATTTACCATTCTATGGTTCTGAACACCACATATACCTTCCCCCTTCCCACTCAATACAGAAAATTAGTGAAAAGGTAGATGGTCCAGGTCTGCTCCTTGCCGATGATACAAACTAGGTTGGACAACATTCTAACCACATATGTGTCCTAGAGAATCAATATGCCAGCAAGCTTCATTAACTATCAGGCTACTTGATGGGGTTTCTAACAATGGAGTTCTGCATTTTATTTTTCATTTATCTACAGATTCTTACTGAGCTCTTGCTATATGTGTATATATAGCCCTGCTCTTGTCTCTTTGTGGAAAATGGATATTTAAGGCATGCAGGAAATTTATAATCCAGGTGGGGAGAAAGGATGTCTATATAGAATGATAGGATTTAGAGCTAGAAGAGCTCTAGCGGTCATCTAATCCACCTATTAATTTGGAAATGAGAAAATCAAGGCTCAGAAAGGTTAAGAGTCACAACAGAGAACTCACAAATAATAAGAACTAGAGTTGAAATAGGACAACAGGAGGTCCTTTGACTCCCCAAACTGTGCTTTTTTGACATGAACATGTTGTCTCTTTTAAATAAAAAGGTCAACAACAAGAAAAGGCAGAGTGTTCTAAGAATTAATTAACTAGTCTATCTAATCACAGGGGAGATATTTTATGAGTCCAAGTAACTTGACCCAGATAATGCTGAAACCACTGCAGTTGTGATTTCCTAATTACTGTTAGTAATCATTGACAGATCACGGAGAATGGAAGGGGCCAGATGTTGCAGGATCAAAGAGAGACAAATGTGGGGTTTGCAAACAATGAGCTTGACTTCAAACTCTAGCAAATTCTAAAACCTACTGTATTGTTAAAAACAGAGCTGAGGCAGCTAGGTGGTTCAATGAGCAGTGGATAGAGCACCTGCCTGGAGTCAGGAAGATTTGAGTTCAAATTCAGCCTCAGACACTTAATATTTACTTAGCTGTGTGACCTTGGGCAAGTCACTTAACCCCATTGCCTTAAATAAAATTTTTAAAAAAGTTAAAAACAAACAAAAAAGAAACATCACAAAATCTTGGCTCATGAGGTTGAAGTTGCATGACTTAGTAGAGAAGTATCTGGACTCAGAGTAAGGACTTAGGCTCAAATCAATTCTTTAAGACACTGGTTGGGTGACCGTTGGTAAACCATTTAAGTCTATGAGTCTTAGTTTCCTCATCTTCAAAATGAGAACAACACCTGCTTTACTGGTTCTTTTTTTTTTTATGTTTTTGCAAGGCAAATGGAGTTAAGTGGCTTGCCCAAGGCCACACAGCTAGGTAATTACTTACTGGTTCTTATAGGGAGGAAATGAATGTTTCAGATTTTAAGGTGCTAAAAATATCCACTCAAAAATTTTAACATAACTACTGTATTTCATACATGGGCAGCTAACTGGTGCAGTGGAGAGAGAGAGTGCCAGGCCTGGAGTCAAGAATACTCATCTTCCCATGGTCAACTTTGACCTCAGATATTTACTAGCTATGTGACCTTGGGCAAGTCACTTCACTCTATTTGTCTCAATTTCCTCATCTATAAAATGAGCTGGAGAAGGAGATGGCAAATGACTTCAGTAGAATTGCCAAGAAAACTCTAAATGGGGTCATGAAAACTCAGGCATGAGTGAAACAACTGAATAACCACAAAATATTTCACATTTAGCATGTGTTCTGGACTGTTTCCTTCAGGTAAAATCAAGGATCTCTTTGACAAAGACAACATTACTGATTCCACAGTACTGGTGCTGGTGAATGCTGTTTATTTCAAGGCCAAATGGGAAAAAAGTTTTGACCATGACAAAACTGAAGACTCACCTTTCTGGCTAAACAAGGTAGCAACCTCTAAAGTCGACAATCTTTATTTCAGTTTTGAGAATAATATTAAAAAGATTCGACATGTAGTGGTGGATAAAGAGTCCACTTCAAAATCAGGAAGAACTGGGATCAAGTTTTACCTCCTGTACATATCAGCTGTGCAACCCTGGCCAATTCACTTAATTTCTTAGTATTCTGGGCCAAAGGTGTCAAACTCACACCTAGGAGAAGCAAGCAAGGTCAGAAACAGTTTTAAATGTAATTAGGAAATGTTTGACAAAATAAGTAAAAAATATAGTGCAAAATAGATAATGTTAACATGGGTTTTCTAAGTCAATAAGCAGATGAGATATCCATTTCTAACTGAGTTTGACACATCTGCTCTAGGTAACTGTCAAAGAATATAAATTTCAGAGAAAGTGATAACCTGCATTGAGAAACTTCCTACCTATGATTCCCCAAAGACAATGATATCACAGGTTCTATGGTTAATCACAAGCATCATGGCTTAATGGAACTTGGGAGGGAAGAAGACTTGGGTTTAAGTCTTCAATCTGACACTTCTGTCTGATCATGATCAAGACCAGTTTACCCTTCTGAGATTCAGATAAATTGTAAATGTTTTGCGCTCTATATTAGTGGAGGAATTTTCTGTATGGATGAGATTATATATCCTCAATATATTATAGTTAAGTATGTTTTCTCTAGTCCATACATGCAAATAACAAGTTATTAAGTATCTTTTTTTGCTTTTAAATATATTGACATGAATAACTCATTGGAGAATGAGAGTATCAGTTTTACTTGTTTCATTGTCTATGGATTATTATTCTTAAAAAATCAGACTAAGTGGAAAGAGGATAGGATGTATATTTAAATTCTAACCTGCCATTATCCTTAGCATCCCTTACTAATTAATATAATATGGTCAGTCCCATGTACTACGGAGCAGTGTCTTTCTTCAGAGAATGATGCCTCAAACCTGAATTCAGTGTAATTTAGATCAGCTAATTATTTTAACTTCAGTAAGGTTTTTAAATTCCTAAAAAAATGTATCCCTTTGTCTGAGGCAATCATGAGCAAGACTGAGTGTGAAAAGGACTAGTTTCTCTCTTAACTTTTCCTATTTTTGTTGACAGAATGAACAAAAAAGTGTAAAGATGATGAGACAGAAGAATACATTTAGAATTGGTTACATTGAAGATTTAAAGACACAGATTCTTGAGATGAATTATATCAAAGGAAAACTCAGCATGTTTGTGCTGCTGCCTACTTTCCCTGCCGAGGACTCCACTGGACTAGAAGAGGTAAATTATTATTTTTGTCTCTGAGCTGAGAACTAACTAAACCAATGAATTCATAGGTCAGGTAAAAGTGAACAAATTAACTAACTTTAGTCTCTGATAAACAAAGGTGTGTCAGAGATAGAAGCAGGATAATGAAATCCTGAGTTCATGCCACTAAGGGGAGCAGTTGAAAGGACTTGGGGGGGTGTTTACTCTGGGAAAGACAGATTTAGGGGTACATCATGGAAGTTGTATTCAAGAATTTGAAAGACTGTCTTGTGGAAGAAGGATTAAATTTGTTCTTCTTGGTTCTAGAATAAAGAACCAGTGGCCATCAATGAGTGAGTGTTGCAAAGAACATTTAATGTCAATCACCCATTTTTATTTTTCATCAGAGAAAACAAACAAACACCATCCTTTTCTATGGCAAAGTCTGCTCTCCTTGAGAATGAGTCAACAAGAAAAATGGTAGCATACCCTCCCTTTGCTATATAACATGGGTATAAGGGACCTGAATTAGAGTTTATCAGTCACTCACTTAATCCCACCTAATCCCAAAAGATAAACTTGGTAACATTTAGAACTGTAAAAGTGGAATGGAATGATTCAAGAAGAAGTAGTCTCTCTTCCTTGTAGGCCTTGAAGCAGAGGCTGGATGACCATTTAGCAGGGATATGCAGTGGCCAGTACTCAGAATAGCTGGTTCGCAGATCCTTTATGACTCTAAAAATCCATGATTTTGTAGATTATTCATATAGAATAGACACTGGTTAGCTTCTGAAGTCCAATTGTACTTCTGTCATAAATACTTAAAAAAACTATCCATCAATTAATTAAATATACATATATGTACATATATATGTATATTTCTCCATAAATATCTGGCTAATAAATTCTTGAACAAGAATCTGTTCAAACTAAATGGATCTTTCTCTTTCTCTTCATAGCCAAAGGGAAAATTTATACCTTCTTAAACATTACCTTTTTCTATTACAAATTAAGGGAAGATGGACAACAAGTAAGGAAAGGGCCTAGACTTTTCTCAGAGAAGTGTGCTTCATTTTCAACATTAGACTTTCCAGAGGCATCTGTCTGGGGTATATGAATTTTCTGATATAGACATGGAGCTGCCTGGCAACATGAGGATAGATTACCAAGTAGAGTAGACACCAAAGAGATAACTAAAGGATCAAGTAGTATATTCCTAGTTCAGTTGAGGACAGAAGTGTTTAAGGTAGCTTTTTAAACCAAAAAGGGTCTAACCTGGAAGAGTTTTAAAATGAGATACGGTTGGGAAAAACCCTTGCAGCACTCAACAGCTATGCATAGGGACCTGGGTTTTGGAAATAGACTTCATATTACTAATTATCCTTTTTTTTTATCCTGGTAGCTTAAAAAGCAGATGACTTCTGAGAAAATAAAAGAATGGACCAGTCCCACAATTATGTGCGATGAAAAGGTAGATGTCTCCTTTCCCCAACTGACCATGGAAAGTAATGTGGATCTCAACCTTATTCTCCAAAAAATGGGGATCACAGATATCTTTGATGAAACCAAATCTAATCTTAGTGGAATGTCTTCAGATCCCAATCTGTATTTGTCCAAAGCTGTCCATAAGACATTTGTGGAAATTAATGAGGATGGTACCCAGGCAGCAGCTGCCACTGGAGCTGCAATTACTACAAAGTCTGCCTCACACTACGTAACATTTAATGTCAATCACCCATTTTTATTTTTCATCAGAGAAAACAAAACAAACACCATCCTTTTCTATGGCAAAGTCTGCTCTCCTTGAGAATGAGTCAACAAGCAAAATGGTAGCATAGCCTCCCTTTGCTATATAACACGGGTATAAGGGACCTGAATTAGAGTTTATCAGTCACTCACCTAATCCCACTAGCCCCAACCACCAGCTAACTGCCAGTATCACTTACTTACACAATCCTTTGCCAATACTGTTTACCTCTTTGTTGACAGTACCCCTGCCAGCTCCCAGGTACACTTCACTGACCCCCCCCCCCCCCAGGTTTCCACATCAACAAAATTCAGGAAAAAATGTTTATTTTCTTGCTTATTTTGTTTTTCTGTATTACTAATGAATCAAGTGAATTAGATTCCCTAGACTATTCAGAAAGGAACTGGTTCTATTAGAGAACAATGTAGGAAAAATAGAAGCCTGGGATTACAGTTTAAATGGGAAAAATCTTCCATACTTCACATATGCCTCTAGGGTAAAGATAAAAATCTGGGGTGGGGGGCTGGGGTGAGGGGATAGGTTGAGGATGACATAAGGTATGTCAGCAGAGAAAATGTACTGTTTTGTTACATTCTCTTCAGCTGCAGGGAAAAAAATCACTCTCTACCATCAGTCAATCCAGTCATTTGTTATGTGTAAACTGCTGTCTTAATTCCATCCAACAAATATTTAAGTCTACTAAAGAAAATTGAAATAGTGCTCCAGTAAACACAAATCCTAAAGTGGGAAAACAGCTAGATACCTAACACTTATCAAAGGTTGAAAATCAGATTACACTAATTCTCTCCTTTGTGAAAAGGAGTTATGTTCAATGTGTATCCTCTTCTGAGAGAAGGGAAATGAGATTTCTCAGTATTTGAGTCATAGAATGTCTACCATAAATGCTCAGAAATTAAATCCTCATTTACATACTGATAAATTTGGGGAGGAGGCATAGTTAACTTTCTGATCTGTCTTCCTATCATATCATTTATATTGATTTAAAATGTTCCTTTTAAGTAGAGACATTTTGACTGCTAACTAAAATGTCCAAACCATGTTGCTAAGTAATGAAAAAATTTTGTTTTGTACTGAACAATAAAGATGTGAAATATAATGCATATAACCTTTGACTGTTATTTATATACTTATGGTAGAAAGGAAGGAAATAAACATTTATTAATATTGTTCTAAGTTCTTTAAAAATATTATCTAATATAATCCTCATAATAATCCTGGAAGGTAGGAGCTATTATGATTCCCATTTTTGAAAAATGGGACAGCCAGAAGTAAAGTGACATACTGAGGTCAAACAGCTGGATATAAAAATTAGAGTATAAAAGATTCTAGTTTGTGGAACTGCTGAATTCAATCTCAGGTTATCTAAGGGAAGCTTAAAGTTCTTACATGGTCAAAAGTTCAAAGAAAAGTTTCAAATAAGACCCTTCATTAATACGATATAGAAAAAGAGATTCATTTTCTGGACACCAAACATGACACTTTTCATACTGACACCTTTTCTGACTATACAAAAACATTTATAGAGAGTATGGGATGGAGGCTGTAAACACTAAAAATCTGCAAATCTTAAAAGTATAGGGTTAAAATAAAATGACAGAAAATATAGGTTAGATATAAAGTTTTATTTTCTTGGATTAGCCGTTAACCTATAGGTGGAGGTCATTCTGGTAATGACCATGCAAAGCTGAGTGAGATCAGAATATTATACAGCAGCAAGGGGAAGGGGTCAAAATATACTAACAAGAGTAGACAAAACCTTAAACTTCCCTGGAGACTATTCTATTAAGTATAGAACATGCTTATACAATGCTATTTGGACTTTAATCATCAGGAGGGCAGGTCCAGTCTTCCAACATTCTTTTTTGCAAGGTAATGGGATTAAGTGACTTGCCCAAGGCCACACAGCTAGGTAATTATTAAGTGTCTAAGGCCAGATTTGAATTCAGGTACTCCTGACTCCGTGTCCAGTGCTCTATCCACTGTACCACCTAGCTGCCCAAACAATCCAACATTCTTAACTTTGTCTTCTGGAGTTCAGAATTAACATAAGGGCATAGTCTATGCTGAATACAATTCTAAAGAAATCAGCCTTTGCCCCAGGAATTTAGTTCTGAAAAATTAATTTATTATTATTATTATTACTACTACTACACTCTGACCAGGCATTAGTAGGAACCTGGCTACTTAAATGTGTGTTTAAGAGTTCTATACTTTAACATCCAATCTTTGCAGCTGTGAACTGTTCTAAGGTCCTGAGTTTAATTCCCAGCTGATACTTAGGTCTAACCTCTACATGCCTCATTTCCCTATACAAAGGAGATTGGACTAGAGGAGCTCTTAAGTCTCTTCCACCTAACCTAAATCTACAATTTTATAATTAAACTGGAAGGTATTTAATGATGTCCTGTCTGAAATGGGTTTGGGAAGAGATGGAGGGAGAGGTGTTAAGAGGAGATACATAAGAAGTAAAACAGTTCTTCATTATCTTCAGTTTTATGTAAATTTCACTATATCCACCCCCTCCCACCCCATCCCCCAACTTTGCCAACTCTCCCTCCCCTTGGGAAGACAACCCACTTCCAATCCATCTAAATGGACTTAAATTACAATTCTGTGATTCTACTTAGAATTACTGTTGCTATGGTGATATACAATAACAATAAAATATAGCCTATTTGCCCTCTGATGGCAGAATAAATGGAGTTGTCCTTGAGGAACAGACTATGAACACACTTGCTGACCATTATCCTGTCCTCTTTCCCATAGCAGTCTTCTGTTCTCTAGCCTAGATAGCAACAATTCCTTTAAAAAGGGAACAGAGGCAGAAAGGGGGCTTCATTTGGTCATTATTGGGGTTCTGATGGTTCTGAGTGAAGGGAAATAGCAATACTTATGTTTGGGCCAGAAGCCCAGAGTCTTCCCCTTCCCTAATTGTTTTTTTTTCTTTTTCTTGACTAGATAAAAGAGGCCACAGTTTTATTTCTTATCTAGTGTTAACCAAGTAATGGGTGTTGCCTCAGATAAACTGAGAGGTGGGATAGTCCTTAGCCAAAGGTCAAAGTGTCTCACTATATTTGGGGCCTTCTTTAGTCATTCTATAGCTATACAAATATGTACAGATATCTGTGTATCTTACCCAAAGGACCCAGGGCTCTCTGGAGGAGTGAGGCTACCTCACTTAAATCTAATTTACTTCCTCTTTGAAGCATGACAGACCCTAACTACAGGGGGGCAAAAAGGTGGTGGTGAGGCAAACCAGCAGTTTTAAACTTCCTGCTATGTGGTACTAAGCATTTTACAAACATTTCATTTGTTCTTCACAACCTTAAGGTAGGTTCTATTCTTTTACAATTTTACAATGGGCTTCAGTGAGTTGCTCAAGGTCACACAGTCAAGTAAGTATTAAGTGTCTGAGGTTGCATTAGAACTCAGATCCTCCTGACTCCAGGGGTGATGCCTCATCCTAGCGGCTTCCAGATTCTTTTACAACTTATGAAAGTTCGAGGCAGACAGCATTTTAGTGACTTACCTAGGGTCCTAGGCAGGGAGAAAGGTCTGGGGCTACTCCAAGCCTTATTCACTGGCTCACTTAGTTGCACGCCTCTGTATCTTGTCTAGTTTGTCAACATTCTTCCTTAAAATGTGCTGGCTGGAGCTGAATACAGTACTGCAGGTGGAGTCTGCCAGAGTATGGAAGGCACATCACCTACCTAGTTGTGGCCACTTTGACCTTGCTAACCTTAACATTACTTGGAATGAAATGACAGAAAATACAGGTAAAATATAGGCAATGCAGGTAAGACACGAAGTGTTATTTTCTGGGATTTACCATTAACCTATAGCTGGAGGGAGCTGAGGGGGATCAGAAAACCTTTACAGCAATAAAGGGAGGGGAACAATATACACAACAAAAACTTCCCTGAAGACCATAGTAATATTTGATGTCAAAAAAAGAATCATCCTCGGGGCCTGAGGGGGGGGGCACAATTCTCTCCCGGATTAAGGAGGGCAGGAGGTTCTTCCTTTCAAAACTAAAGGTCACATTCCATTCCTTAGGTAATGCTAAGAAAATCAACCTTTGCCTAGGAATCTACAGTAAAAAGTTGCAGCGATCACGATTTTAACGTTTTGATAACAAGTAAGGGGCGGCCTTCGTTCAAGTCCGGCCTCAGACACTTAATATTTACCTAGCCGTGTGGCCTTGGGCGAGCCACTTACCCCCACTGCCTTGCAAAAAAAAAAAAGGGGAAATTTTTTTAAAAAAAAATGTCCCTGAATTGTGGGTTTCCAGGGCCGCCGCTCATCCTCCGGACGCTGGATTCTGCGCTTTGTCTCCGCGGAATTCCACGGCCTCGCGGGCCGTTCCGGGCCGCGCGCGCCGCCGGCTAGCTCACCTGGCGGCCAATCACGAGCCGCCCCTTCCCCCGGACCTGCCTCCCTCCGCTGCGGCCCGCGCGGCATAGTCCCTCCCCCCTGGGGGAGCCAGTGAGAGCGGAGTTCTGCGCGCGGGGCCCGGCGGCGCGCTCCGCAGCCTCCCCCCCCCTCCCTCGGCGTGCCGCGGGGCCGCCCCTCCCCCTCCTCGGCCGCCCCGGCGGAAGGAACGCTCGCTCGGCCGAGGCCGCGGCTCGAGACCTCGCGAGAGGCGGGCGCGGGCGGGGCGCTATGGCGGCGGTCGGGAACGGAGGCGGCCCCTCGCCGGGCTCCTACCGCCCCTTCGAGCCGCAGGCGCTGGGGCTCGGCCCCAACTGGCGCCTCACCAGCTTCTCCGACCTGAAGGGATGAGGCTGCAAGGTCCCGCAGGAGGCGCTGCTCACGCTCCTGGCGGGACTGAGGCGGCCCGAGCCGCCGGCCCCCGGCCCGGGCCTGGGCTTCGGGGACGGCGCGGCCGAGGAGGCGGCGGCGGCGGCGGCGGGGCCGGAGGCCGGGCCCCTCCTGGCGCCCACCCTGGGCATCGGCATGGACTCGTGCGTGATCCCGCTGCGGCACGGCGGGCTGTCGCTGGTGCAGACCACCGACTTCTTCTACCCGCTGGTGGAGGACCCCTACATGATGGGGCGCATCGCGTGCGCCAACGTGCTGAGCGACCTGTACGCCATGGGCATCACCGAGTGCGATAACATGCTGATGCTGCTGAGCGTCAGCCAGAAGATGAGCGACGAGGAGCGCGACAAGGTCATGCCCCTGCTGGTGCGGGGCTTCCGCGACGCGGCCGAGGAGGGCGGCACGTCGGTGACGGGCGGACACACGGTGCTCAACCCCTGGGTCATCGTGGGCGGCGTGGCCACCGTGGTCTGCCAGCCCAACGAGTTCATCATGCCCGACAGCGCGGTGCCCGGCGACGTGCTGGTGCTGACCAAGCCGCTGGGCACGCAGGTGGCCGTCAACGCCCACCAGTGGCTGGACAACCCGGAGCGCTGGGGCAAGATCAAGGCGGTGGTGAGCCGCGAGGACGTGGAGCTGGCCTACCAGGAGGCCGTGCTGAGCATGGCCATGCTGAACCGCACGGCGGCCGGCCTGATGCACACCTTCAACGCCCACGCCGCCACCGACGTCACGGGCTTCGGCATCCTGGGCCACGCGCAGAACCTGGCCAAGCAGCAGCGGAGCCAGGTGTCCTTCGTCATCCACAACCTGCCCATCATCGCCAAGATGGCCGCCATCAGCAAGGCCAGCGGCCGCTTCGGGCTGCTGCAGGGCCGGTCGGCCGAGACCTCCGGGGGGCTGCTCATCTGCCTGCCCCGGGAGCACGCGGCCCGCTTCTGCGCCGAGATCAAGTCCCCCAAGTACGGCGAGGGCCACCAGGCCTGGATCATCGGCATCGTGGAGAAGGGCAACCAGACGGCGCGCATCATCGACAAGCCGGGCATTATCGAAGTGGCCCCGCGCGGGGCCGCGCCCAGCAACTCCCACGGCGGCCTGCAGCCCGGCTCTTGAGCCCGCCCGGCGCCGGGCCTCTGGACCCGATAGACTCTGGACACAATCATGGATCGATTTTTTACAGGACTACCCGTTGTTCTGGGGAAGGGGAAATTTCCAAAGAACCTTGTTTGAACGGTAAAAGTTGCCCCCCCCCCCCACCTCGGGAGGGCGGCTTGTCCACAATGAGCCAGTTAAGGAAAACAGCTGCTTTTGTGCTAATGTCACTGTCAAAAAAATTCTATTTTAGATGTTTTCTTATGCTCTGGATGGGTTTGGCCTTCTATGGGAGAAGCAGAATAATTTGATTTCCCCTTCCAGCAACAAGATGAAGCAGTTAAAGTTTTGAACTTTAATGTGATTGAGATTGCTTGGTTGATTATATTCATACATAGGAAATTAGATTATTTATTGAAGGTGAAGGACACATCCAAAAAGAACTTAGATCATATGCAAATAAGCCTGGAACAAAAATTTTCAAACTCGTAATAGATGGTATACCTGGAATTATTTATTGGGGTTTTTTTTTTTTCCCCCTGCAGTGTTGGCTCTTCCCTACCCTGGCAAGAAGTGAGCAGCTTGTCCAAAGGTTGGGGAGTAATGACCTGAAGCCATTCTGCTAACCTTGCCTAGGCTCTATTTATGATGCTTCTTCTATAAAACCCTATTAAGGGCTGGAAGAGGCTGAGCAGAATCTCAGAGCCCAGGACTTGGTGTTACTAAAATGTATAATCTCAAATTGTCATTTCCTGGTTATCAACCAATAAGTTAATTTCTAGATCTCAATAAATAAAGAAACAAATAAAATCTCTAGATAAACTGTATCCTTAGCATTCCTCTTATCTATCAGTGAAGTAACACTATCAAAAAAAGGAAAAAAGGTGGTTTGGTTTAACCTGTTCTTGATGCTGTGCTGGTTTGCCGTGAGAACTGTAGCCTTTCTAATACATTCTATTTTGATAAAGATCAAACTTAATTCTGGCCTATGTAGTTTTGTTAAATCGTTACCATATTGCCCTTCTCGGAGTCTGTAATTTTATTTTTGGAAAGACCTCTAGACAGAAGAGAGGCCTGGTTTCAAATCCTTTCTATGACAGTTTGAACTGTAGCCTTTTCTAAATAATTTTATTTCCTAATACATTCTATTTTGATAAATATCAAAGATAATATTTCTGGCCTGTGTAGTTTTGTTAAATCATTACTACATTACCCTTCTCCAAGTCTGTAATTATATTTTGGAAAGAGTTCTAGACAGAAGAGGCCTGCTTTCAGATCCTTTCTTTGACAGTTATGTTATCATGAGCAACTCATGTACTCTCTGTTTCCTTATCACTAAAAATACTTTTATATTTACCTTGCAGCGTTGTAAATGAGGCCCAAATGAAATAATGCATGGAGAATGCTTTGCAGATCTTAAAGTGAATATATACATTTCAACTTTTTATTTCAGATATTACTGACAGTGGTTTAGCAATCACATTTTCCAAGTCTTAAGTGAAGTACTCTAGGTCGTGTGGACCTGATCACTGAAATTTATTCCATCATGAGTTCTCTATATTCTTGCTTATTTTATCTGTTATCCACTTTTGTTTTGTCCTTTCCAGTCTAGTGTTTTATTTGGGAGAGAAAAAATTGAGTAATTTTGCCAAGGATCAAATGAGCTAATCCATGTAAAGCATTTGTAAACCTGATAGTGCTGTGTGCTATATGTTTATTATTACTTGTTGTATCTTTATTCTAGGCAGTAGTAGTAGTAGTATTCCATCTTTTAATTTCCCAAAATAAGCTTAAATACATCTATTTTGTCTTTATATTCTCCGTCAGTCTCAGCTTATTCTAATTTTAGTACTTTTGTATTTTCCCTCAATTACCCAACCTTCCTTTGATCCTTCTACATTTTACAGATTAATTTTTTGCAGATTAATCAGAGTTAATTAATGAATTTCTTGCACATTTACATGAGACTTTTTAGACAAAGCTTCGTTTTCCTTCTCAGCATTGCTTCTTTTCATATCTTCAAAATATAATCCTTGAGAGTCTTCTGTCATTCCTGGCCTGACTTTGCACAATTTTACTCCATGGGTTCCTATTTTTGTTTGAATTTAGAAATCTGTTCACCTGTCTTAGTGCATGCTAATTTTTTATAAACTTTTAAGATGTAATGGTCACTTCTAGATGGCTATCATTTCTACTTCAGTAATCAGTTTCTATTAGAGAATCAAATCTAGAATACAGCTCACCTTGTTGCTTCCATTAGCTATTGAAGGAAAAAGTTATAAAGGGAAGTCAACGTTATTGACTGCTCTGCTTTGGGCAGAGAAAGCTATCCATGTCTGGGTAATGTCATTTGCTTTCATTACTTCCCTGTTAGGGATTTTAAAAGGATCTCTTTCCCAAGACCCTATGTGTGAGCCATAATCTACTCCCATAACAATATTTTCTGCCTCCCTTCAGTTGCTTTTTTGCTCAAGTGCTTTTTCATGATGCTTTCTCTTCTGACTTCTGGATTTTTTCACATGTTTTATTTATTTAGTTAGTTTTTGCAAGGCAATGGAGTGGCAAAGGTCGCACAGGTAGGTAATTGTTAAGTGTCTGAGGCCAGTTTGGAACTCAGGTCCTCCTGACTCCAGAGCCAGTGCTCTGTCCACTGTGTTACCTAGCTGCCCCCACATGTTTTTAAAATGATTTCCCATTCTCCTTTTAGCCTTTTATATAAGAAACATATTCTTCCAGAGCAATTTTCTAGACGTGGATCCCATGTCTCAATAATATTTTGTAAGGATATTTGTTTCTTTGAATCTAAATTTCTAATATACCTTGCTTATTATCCAAACTGCATTTGTATACAGAAACCTTAAGGCCTGGGTTTTATTGAAAGCTTTGTTGAATTTTGTCTGATTAATGGGTATTTGCCATTTTCTTGTAGCTAGTTTGGTAGTTATAAAATTAGGCAAGTTTCTTCATTTCAAAAAAATGTTTTTTGGATAAGCATGACTAGGCAAATAAATAGATTTGCATGCAGTGTCTCAGGATTTTGTGGTTGACCTTGTATGGTTTAATGTTTTTATCAATAATTTAGATTTTTTTATATGTAAGGCAGTGGGGTTCAGTGACTTGTCCAAGGTCACACAGCTAGGTAAAAGTCTTTGACTCTAGAGCTGGCACTCTATCCACTGTGCCACCTAGCTGCCCAATTTAAAATTTTTTGACTGTTCCTTGTTAGGTACCATCATTGGTAGTGACCATAATTTTTTATATCTTAAGCCATGGTTCAGAAATATAAAACTTCTTTTCAAATACCATCTTCTTAACTATCATTACTTCCCAAATATCTTCAGAAGTCCTTTCATTTTAAATATCAGCAGTGATTAAAATGTCACCTGTATTGCTGAGGTCCTTATGCTCATGCCTTTCTAGATGCCTTTGGTGCTTTGACCCTGGGTGAATCAACAAAAATTGCTGATAGCAATCATGTTTGATAATTCTTGGTAGGTTCTCTATCTTAGCTAGGATCGGTATTTTAGCACTACAACTGAACTCTATTGTTAGTATCAGGTTGATAGGTCACCTTCTACCTCAACTTGCCTCTTCTATTTTAATGACTTCTTTCCTGATGACACCTATAACATTCAATTCTTTATTTCTTTGAGAACAAGCTGACTCTTTCCTCCTCTGAGGAGTTCCCTCTACTTGTTGTTTGTCCTTTGTTCTCATCTTCCATGGCATAAGGAATATGATGCTATGATTTGTGAGTGATTTGGATTTAAGGGAAGAGAGGGCTATGCAAAGTTACCAAGACTTACTCTTTCCTCTAGAGCCTTTGGGTCCAGTGGCAAGATAGAGATCAGGATGACCAGAGATGGCTCTGGATGCATTTGGTACACAGGTGTTCAGTGGTCCTTCCCCCTATATCTTTATCACATTCTTCTACCTTCTTGTCCTATTATCATTTTTCTCTTTGATTTTAGTATTGTAAAAATAATTCTTGATAGGACAACAAATATTCACATTCCTTTTACCTTTTTTTTCAGGAGGCACAGAAATTGATACCTGGGTGCAAACAGCCTAGACTCAATCTTTTTGAACATTTTTCAATTTTGGCTTGTGTCCTCATGAAGAGTTATCCTTTGAGGACATCAGATTTTTAACTCATGCCCCGCTGCCTTACCACTAGCGAAGAGAACTTGCAACCCTTATGCAAAGACGGAGAACATGTATACAAACAAATATAGGGCAAACTTTACAGAAAACACAAGTTACAAAGGAGTTGCATCTGAACTCATAGTTGGTTAATACAGTGTTCCCCTTTTATGGGTCTCAGCTTTCAACAAACTTATCCACACATGTACTAATTTAAGGTTGAGACCTATAACAAGGCACTTGGGGTCATTATAGGGTTGAAATATCAACATCTGGAGAGCCTCTCCTGAGAAATGTATGCAGCCTTCCAGACTTGTTCTTGTTTTCTTTCTTTAGAGTTGACCTTCCCAGACTTGAATTTGACTTGGTACCACTGAAAGGCAAGATCTGAGTTTGCTTCACATTATCTCTACCTTAATGTTCTGCTTGTTCCAGCATCTCCTCTACTAAAGGGTTCTTTAGTAACTTTGTTCTTCTGCTATTGCTATTTTACTGTTGCCATCTCTGGTCCTTGAACACAACTACAGATTTCTCACCAGCATGGCTGCCCTACCTGTGGTCTCCTGTTCTCTGAAACTTGAACAGATTGTTAGCTTTTAAAAGGTTTTTTATTGGATAACCATTTCAACATAATCGGTTTCCATTGTAGTCTTTCCTATTTTGTGCTTTTAAAAACATTCTTTAAAAACATAGGAGTTTGTTGCACACGATGTGGAACAAGGGAAAAGAGAACAAAATAAAGGAATTTTGAGGAATGAAGTAGGAAAGAACTCACTGTGGGTAATCTTGGTTCTTGGTAAAACTTGGTTCTTTGATGAGAGGGAAGGAGATGGGAAATAAGAAAAGGACTGGAGATAAGAGAATGTTTGAAAACCATCCTTGAGGGCATGCTTTATGGGCCATCTGGGAGAATAGGAGAAATGCCATGAAGCAAAAAGGACTCAGTTAAAATTAAACTATTTGATAAAGGCATATAATTTTTCATGAAGCATAAAAGTGGTTGGTCAGTCATAATTTAAGATTTGACTAGATTACAGCACTGGTCCTAGAGACAGGAGGACCTGAGTTCAAATTCAGACTGATTAATAATTACCTTACCTGTGTGACCTTGGGCAAATCACTTAAAGAAAAAACAAAAAAAGATTTGACTGGAAGTGATTGGAGACAGGACAAAAGGGGAAAAGGATTGAAAAGCATAAATTAGTGTAATTGAACTAGTGGATCATAGGATTAATACTGAAGGGAGGAAATTTAGACTAGTGTAGGAGGTAATCAATGGAGAGAGAACACTGAGGGGTGGGGGAACTGGAGATCACAGTAGAGATAGGAAGACTAAGTCAAGAGGAAGGGTGAAAAAGGTTATGATCAAAAGAATTTCAGAGTTCTGGGTTAGGACAGAATTATGGGTGATGGTGAGATCTATGTTGTGATCTTTACGTCTGAAGTAGATTGAGGATGTGGGTTATGAATTTTTAATATTCCAATACCAGATTTTTTTGAATGATTAGTCAAATTTAAGATCTAGAACTGTTAGATTGCTTTCCTTATGGGAGTTGAATTTGATTGAATAGGGAGCCCAGGGCATTTTAATGGACAATGACATGTGATCATTCACCTTTATTAAGGAGTTCAGTACCTGTGCACTACAGCTCCTATTCTCATAATCAAGGACTTTAAAGTATATGTCATTGTCTATTCAAATGCCCTGTTTCTCTAAGTTTTAAGATCTTTAATGAATCCAAATCTTTGATGAACTCAAAGGAAATTTACATCTGGTGTAGAAATTTTCTCCACTAATGTTAAATCTGTCACAGTATTTCTGGGAAAACTGAGAAGTGAAGTGACTTCCCGCCCATGGTCTTATAGCTAGTATATATAAATAATAGATATTTAATAAATATTTGTTGATTGATATGCTATGTCAGAGGTAGGATTTGAAGTCATATTTTCCTGACACTGAGACCAGACTACTATCAACACCATGCTTTTCCTACTAAAATGGTTAATCTGGAGTTAGAACTTGATCAGACATTCAAGTTGCCAAGGTCTTCCATTCTGGGCCAGTTACTGTTATTGTATCTTATATCCTACCATTGAACTTCAGTGACTCTGGAAGAGAGGGTGAGGTTAATAATTGTGAAATTCTGCCTCACTTAAATCCAATCCATATGCAAGTCAAGACATCTGAACAACCAATAGCAGTAACAGTAACAATAGGCAAAGCTAGTTCAGGTCAGGATGAGTTCTGAATTCCCCAAATCTTTGACGCATTGTCAATAGTTAGAAATAAGTTCTTATGAAGAAAGTTACAAATGAGTAGATTACAAATGAGATCTTCACAAGTACTGAATGAAACATGAAAGCCTATAGTGAAGAAGGCTCTCTTACTGTCCCCTCTCCCTTTCCCAAATGCATATGAATTGAAGGTTGGGATGAATGTGTGGCTATAATAAAAATTAAATGTTGGTTTAGAAATACTGATGGGAAAAAAAAGTATCTTAGGCTATCCGAAAGACTCAGTAATATTGATGTGTCCTAGGTGGGAGGAGAAATGACTCCTCTTTCCATGGGGGGATGTTATCTTATTATTATTACCATATGTTTAAATCCTTTGTGGGATCATGGAAAGTTACCTGGGGAGGTAAAGGCACCCAAGTATGACTTAAGCTGGGAAAAGAGTTGAAGTTGATAATCAGCCTTGGGAAAGATGTGATTATTCATTAGGTCTTGGGTGTGACCCTCATTTCTCTTCTGGGAATGTATACTTCTAGGTAGGTAGGGGGCACTGTGGAGTCAGGAGGACAAGAGTTGGAATGCAGCCACAGACACTTGACACCTTGGGCAAGTCACTTAACCTCGATTACCTCATAACCAGGGCCATAGTCAATCCTGGTTCATATCTGGCCACTGGACCCAGATGGCTCTGGAGAAGAAAGGCTGGTGACTTATTCAAATCTAATTTAGGTACTTGGCATGGCATCACCTCTATCCAAGTTATCTGGAAAGAGAAGCTGGAATGGAGAGACAACTGGATTACACAAAAATTGACCATGCACTAGGACATAAAAACCTAATGATCAACTGCAGAAAGCCAGAAATAGTGAATACATCTTTCTCAGATCACAATGCAATAAAAGTCATATGTAATATTGAGCCAAGGAGATATAGACCCAGAACAAATTGGAAACTGAATAACCTCATTTTAAAAAATGAGTGGACCAAAAAACGAATTATAGAATTAATCATTTTATCCTAGATAATGATAATAATGAAACAACATACCCAAACCTATGGGATTCATTCAAAGTGACTCCCAGGGGATATATTATAGCTTTAAATGCTTACATGAATAAATGGGAGAAAGAGGAAATCAATGAACTAAACATGCAACTAAAAAAATTAGAGAAAAATCAAAAATCCCCAATTAAATATCAAATTAGAAATTCTAAAAATTAAAGGAGAAATTAATAAGATCAAAAGCAAAAAAAACGAATTGATAAAACCAAAAGTTGGTATTATGAAAAAAACAATAAAATTGATAAACCTCTGGTCAATTTGATTAAAAACCAAATTGCTAGTATCATAAATGACAAAGGTGAACTCACCACCAATGAGGAAATTAAAGTAATAATTTGAAATTATTTTGCCAACTCTATGCCAATAAATTTGATAATCTAAGTGAAATGGATGAATATTTACAAAAATATAAGTTGCCCAGGTTAAATGAAGAAGAGATTAAATACCTAAACAACACTATCTCAGAAAAAGAAATTCAACAAGCCATCATTGAACTCCCTAAGAAAAAATCTCCAGGGCCTGATGGATTCACAAGTGAATTCTACCAAACATTTAAGGAACAATTGGTTCCAATTCTATATAAACTCTTTGGAAAAATAGGGGAAGATGGAACTCTGCCTAACTCTCTATGAAACCAATATGGTGCTATTACCTAAGCCAGGAAGAGTTAAAACAGAGAAAGAAAATTATAGGCCTATCTCCCTGATGAATATAGATGCAAAATTCTTAAAATAAAATCTTAGCAAAACAATTACAACAAATTATCACTAGGATAATACATTATGATCAAGTAGGATTTATCCCAGGAATGCAGGGTTGGTTCAATATTAGGAAAACTGTTAGTATACTCAATTATATCAGCAACAAAACTATCAGAAATTACATGATCATATCAATAGATGCTGAAAAAGCTTTTGACAAAATACAGCATCCACTCCTACTAAAAACACTAGAGAGTGTAGGAATAAATGGACTGTTCCTCAGAATAATTAGCAGTATCTATCTGAAACCATCAACAAGCATTATATTCAATGGGGAGAGACTAGAGGCATTCCCAATAAGATCAGGGGTGGAACAAGGATGCCCATTATCACCACTACTATTCAATATCATATTAGAAATATTAGCTTCAGCAATTAGAGAAGAAAAAGAAATTGAAGGAATTAGAATTGGGAAGGAAGAGACAAAACTCTCACTCTTTGCAGATGACATGATGGTATACCTAGAGTATCCCAAAAAATCATCCAAAAAGCTACTGGAAACAATTAGCAATTTTAGCAAAGTTGCAGG
Source organism: Macrotis lagotis (assembly GCF_037893015.1). Taxonomy (NCBI): domain Eukaryota; kingdom Metazoa; phylum Chordata; class Mammalia; order Peramelemorphia; family Peramelidae; genus Macrotis; species Macrotis lagotis. Next base: position 385,133,044 of record NC_133666.1, read on the forward strand.
TTATAAAATAAACCCTTATAAATCCTCAACTTTTCTTTATATGTCTAGCAAGATACATCAGGAAGAGCTAGAAAGAGAAATCCCATTCAAAGTAACTTCAGACAATATAAAATACTTGGGAGTCTATTTGCCAAGATAGACTCAGAAACTTTTTGAAAGCAATTATAAAACACTTCTCACACAAATTAAATCAGATTTAAATAACTGGGCAAATATCAACTGCTCATGGATAGGTAGATCCAATATAATAAAAATGACAATTCTACCAAAACTAAACTACCTGTTTAGTACTCTACCAATCAAAATTCCAAAAAATTACTTCAATGAGCTAGAAAAAAATTTAAGTAAATTTATGTAGAGAAATAAAAAGTCAAGAATTTCCAGGAGCTTAATGAAAAAAAGTGCTAAAGAAGGTGGCTTAGCCCTACCTGATCTAAAATTATATTATAAAGCATCAGTCATCAAAACTGTTTGATATTGGCTAAGAAATAGAGTGGTGGACCAGAGGAATAGACTAGGTGCAAAAGCAGGAGATGATTATAGTAATCTGCTGTTTGATAAACCCAAAGAGTCCAGCTATTGGGATAAAAACTCCCTCTTTGAGAGACAACTGGAGACAGGACTTTTGAGGAAGAAAAAGTTAGTTGACTCAAGTGCTCAATAAAGCATGGTGACTGTGTGTGCAGGATACATTGGAGATAATCTCAAGGGCACTATCATTTAAGAATTAAGAAAGACTTCTTATAAAAAATGGGATTTTACCTAAGATTTGAGAGAAGCTAGGGAAACCAGGAGATGGAAGGAGACGAGGACCTTCAAGCATTGAGGGCAGCTAGGGAAAATGCATGGTTTCCAGAGATGGTTGTCTATATCTAGGAGGCCAGTGTTCCTGGATCTCACAATATGCCAAAGGTGTACCTAGCTTGGAAAATCAGGAAGGGGCTAGGTTAATGGCTTGAGAAGCCAGATAGAGGAATTTACATTTGATCCTGGAGATAAGGATCCATGGAGTTTATTCAATGGGAGGGAGGTGGGAGGAGGATAATATGACCAATTTTATGGTTAAACAGGATATTTTGGATTGTTGACCTGGATATAAAAATGTCTCAGAATAGACCTTCCAGGAGAGCAGGAATACAGATCTCTAGGAGAAGGGCAAGAAAGTAATAGGGTCATAGAATTTTGGATTTAGAGCTAGAAGAAACTTCAGTGCTCATCTGTTGCAACTTTCTCATTTTATAGATAAGGATACTGAGGCCTAGAAAGAAAAAAAAAACAATATGTAGGAATCCCAGACTCTCTTAACAGTCAGATAAGGAGGAATCTTTTTATTCTTAACTAGGTTCTTCAACTAGACATAACTCTGCCAGCAAATTTGTAGCTAGTTATAGTTTTTGTGGAGAAAGATTTCAGGTTCTGTACACTTACAAATCCTGACACTTAGATTTTGCTTTTTTTTTTTTGTTTCCTAGTAAATCTCCCTTTGAAACAATGTAAGCCATTTGTAGAGCTGTGGGGTTTATATGTTTGTAGGCCCAAATCCAAGGGAAATTTCATAATTTCTAGAGATTAACCACAAGCTGATGATCATAGTAGGAATGAGGTCACTATACCAGATAGATGAAGAATTCAATATTTAGTAGAGAGAGAGTGGAGGAATGATGAGATTTGACTGTAGTTGCTATTTCTATCAACTTGGGTCTATGACTTTATGGAGACTATGACTCTGGAATTGCTTAAGTAAAGATTTTTTTGTGTGCGGCTTTTAGAGATGGAAAAGAAAAATCTGGAGTCAAGTAGCCCATGATTATAAATGGGTCGTCAACTGAGAAAAGAATGAAGAAGCTCACTGAGCATGCACCTGAAGAGAAATGATAAAGAAACTTAAAAAAATTTGGGGAGGGATTAATATGTTTTGTTTTCTTGTCCCTTATTTTGTCCAATATATCCCTTCTCCTCCTGACAGATGATCATTCCCTATAACATAGAATTGAAAAGAGGGGAAATACCCAATAAAATCAACCAGTACATTGAAAAAAAATTGACATTGCATGCAGCATTCCACAGCCAAGGTCTCCTACCTCTGTAAAAATGGGGTAGAGGGTATCTTCTCATTGTTACTAGATTTCTTTTTATAAATAAGTTTTTCTTATAAATAAGTTTTCTTATAAATAAGTTTCTTATAAATAAGTTTTGTATTAGTTTCTTCTGTTTCTTTTGTTGCTGTTGGTCTTTAATATCTTCTTTTTTACATCATCATAATTTTCTCCATTATTTCTCCTTCCTCCTAGAAAACCATCTCATATGATAAAGAGTATTTATTAAAGACCAACAGCAACTAAAGAAACAGAAGAAACGAATACAATTAATGCATTTTTAAAATTCAAAAACATGTACAATGTTTAATACTTCCATGAAAGGATAGATTGGGATCAAATTTTTTAATTGGTTTAAATTAAATTTCAGTTGTTTTAGTGGGTGTTCTTTCTATTTATTAATATTATTTTCCTGGTTTTTATTACTTTATCTTGTGTCAGTTCATATATCTTTCCAAGTTTTTCTGTATGTATGTGTGTATATACAGGTATATAATATATGTGTTCATAAAATTCAGTTTTTAGAACACAATATTATTTTATTATGTTCATGTTTCACAGTTCATCTAGCCATTTTCCCAATGATAGGGATGTATTTTGTTTTCAGTATTTTGTTAATAAAAAATATTTATTATTGACTTTCTTGAGGTATTTGCTTAGCAATGGGATTTCTGAACGAATGAATGTTCATGGGTATATTTTAGGACTTTCTAACATAATTCCAAATTGCTTCCCAGAATGGTTGGACCAATTTACAGTTCCACCAATAGTGTATTAATCTCTCCTTTCATAGCTCCTCCAACATTTCTTAATTTCTCTTTTTTGTCAATTTTCTGGGTGTGAGGTGAAGCCCCAGAGTTCTTTTGATTTACATTTTATTATTATTTGTAGTTTGAAACATTCTTTCCTATAGTTGTAAAGTTTATATTTCTTTTAAGTATTCTTTGTTTATAACATTTGTTTGGTACCTATTGAGGAATGATTTTTAGTTGGAAGGTAACTATCAAATGAAAGGTGGGTCCTGGTGATCCTTCTAGAGAAAATGGAAACATGCCATAGAAAGGGGAGGATCCTTAATTTTTGCCTAGGTTTGGCATCTAACAGCATTTGGCCTCTACAAATGTTTTAGTTGGGTCATTCAAAATTTCTTTACTCATTTTTAATTTCGGGGATTATGTAGTATTATTTAATTATCTAGGACACAATAGTTGCCATAATGTAATACAGCTGAGCCTATGTGTAATTTCTGAATCTTATGCAAGGCCATCAGATCTTGGTGCCCACACCTCTTTTTCTTACATAAAAGATGTTGCTTTTGCAATGTAACCTGGAGAGGTAAAAGACAGTGGAAAGCAAGGTGCAATAGGGAACAAATGCTTTGGAAAAGTACAAAGACAACCCATGACTATTTTAAGAAACTTGGATATGCTGTGCTACTAAAGATTAGAAACTGAAGCTCTGTCTTATTTATTTATGTGCTCAGCACTTAGCATGGTGTCTGGAACATAGTGAGTGTTTAATAAATGATCATCTGAAACCAGAGGAGCTTTCTTTTCAGGTTACAAAAGAGTTTTTACCTTCATATTAAATAACGTCAGGTCCCTTGTGGTTTAAAATCTCATTTACCTTTGAGCTAGAAATGGAAGCTGTTCCTGCTATGACCTTACAAATCACTTAACCTTTCTGACTCAGTTTTCTCATCTGTAAAGTGAGGGAGTTGAAAGAAATGTCCTCTGAAGCCTTTCACAGTTTGAAATCATTTAGTATGGATGATTCTTCGTTTCAGAGGGGTTCCTTTTGGATAGGCTAAACCTCAGATATAAGGGAAGCTCCTTAAGTAAAAGTGTCTGATTTCTTCCACTTAAAATGTTCTCTTTCACATTTCCCCTTTATCCACTGAATTTCTCATATTAGCCATATAACTAACAGACAAATTAAGTGACTTGTCTAGGGTTATATGCCTAATAAGTGCTTGAGAGTAGATTTAAACCCAGGTCTAACATTTTATCCACTGTGCCACCTAACTGCCTTGAGAACATTAGAAAGGAGATAAAAATTAAAAGGATAAAATTTTGGGGCACCTAAATTTAAATGATATGAAAAGGATGAAGAGTAGGTGATGAAGACAAAAAATACAGTAGTCAGAGATATTAAAGGATTTAGGGTCAATGTCACAGAAGCCAAGAGAGGAAACCTGGTCCATAAGGAAAAGGTAGTTCGAAATATTAAATACCACAAAGAATAATAATAATAGTTATCATTTACATAGTACTTTAAGGTTTGCAAAACAGTTTACTTATTTTTCAATTTATCTTCTCAACAGCCTGGGAGATATGGGAATTTTCTGGACTAAGAGAAATGATACCTCTTGGGACAGGTGTACTGATTGGTGAAGGTCTGATGACTGTGGATCAAAGATAGGAGACCACACTGGAAATCTGAAAGTTTATTCCCATGCTAAGGAATACTGCTCTTATTGAATATCATCTTCAACTTTCTAGGATACAGATTTGGCTTTTAAAACCTTTCAGGCAAAACCAAAAAAAACCCCAAAAACCCTTTCAGGCTTACTTAGAGTACATAGTCAATCAACAGCATTCTGTAGTAGCTTTGTACAGATAAGTAAAACATTTCACAGGAGAGATTATTGTTGTTTGTCCTTTTATTCTCAAAGAGGACCAATGATATCAGGAGGATGATGTCTTTTTCCCCCCCATTCTTTTTTTTAGTTTTTTTGTTGTTGTTGTTGTTGTTTTTTTTTTTTTGCAAGGCAATGGGGTTAAGTGGCTTGCCCAAGGCCACACAACTAGGTAGTTATTATTAAGTGTCTGAGGTACTCCTGACTCCAGGGCCCGTGCTCTATCCACTGAGCCACCTAGCAGCCCAAGGAGGATGATGTCTTGACTTGCCAGTGAACGGGATTTAAGTGAGGCAGGATTGTGCAAATCACCAGTCTCATTCTTTCCTCCAGAGTCATCCAGTGGCATAGGTCAGGATGACCAGAGATGACTCCAGATGTACTGAGAGAAACAGGCCTTTTTAAGCTAAGGTCTTCTCAAAAGATGGCCTAGTTTGACTTTGTAAAAGAATCAGTTTGGGAGAGAGGAAGATCCTCAGAGTTTCTGACCAGATTAGAAACAATTGTTATTTACACTCACTCTGAGTCATGGAACCCAAAGACAGAAGAGGTATGGCTTGAAAAAGAGAGGATCTACCAGGGGAGACAAAGGGAATATTTGGAGTGGAACTGATAGGGTTTATTATAGAAACAAGAAAACATTCTTTGCTTAAGGGCAGGAAACAAAGGAAAGTGACAATACTTTTATTATTATGAAAGCATTTTTTAGACAAAACTACAGAATCTTATCCAAGGATAACAAGTAGTTAACAATAGCATATGAGACTATCTACTTTCCTACATCCTTATATAGTTTGTTTTATTTTATTTCTCCTAGGAGACTTTTTTATTATTAGGTCACCATGTGTTTGGGGACCCATTGAAATGTTGCAAAATAAGATTGAGGCAGAAGTTAAATGATTTGTTCAGGGTCACACAGCTAGTAATTGCCTGAGACTGGATTTAAATTTAGATTTTCCTAATTCCAGGTCTCATACTATCCACTGCACCATCAAGATGTATTTCCTTAGAGACTTAGGAGACTAAAAATATGTGTGTTTGTGTGTGTGTGTGTAAATAAGAAACTATGTCTCTTAATAATTTCCAGTTAAACTGGCCTTAAACCCCAAGTATATTGTTGTGTTTATTTGATGTTTTATTTTAATCCATCATAAGCCAGATAAGCTCTTCCTGCCTTCAATGGTTTCATCTCCCCCATTGCCATAGTTTCTAACTTCAGAAATATTTTAGGATTCTTAACCCAAATTCAATCTGCAGAACCAAAACGAGGTGATTATGTTTGAGAATCAACAGTGAAAGCTCATATGGTTTTGATCTTCTGCCCTTCTTTTCTAGGGGGCTGACAGGCAATTTTCTTAAATGGAAAAAAAAAATAACTTTTAGTCCCTCTCAGTATGATGAGCTGTCACTAGAACCAAAATTTAGATTTTGTGGGGTCCAGAATTATCTAAAACTGCAAGAAAAATGACTGAAGCAGAACTCCAAACTAATAGCAGCTTTATTAAAGGTCCATGGATCTGCTAATGAAGTAGATCTTGATCCTTCTCATGATCTGAGATGCCTCATTTCCCCAGGTCTTACTTTTATCCAATTACTTAGAAGAGGCAAAGTAAAATCCAGAATCTCATTGGTAGATAGATCTTGATTTTAAATCTCCAGGAAGACCAGAAATGATATAATATCTTTAGTGGTTACAGAATGGGTAAAGCAAGAATCATCTCTGCTGAGGGGTCATAGGATGATTTCCTGCTTGTAATGGACAAGAGAGAATGGTCTGGTACAAAAATAAGTTGGAGGACTTTCTGTGTCATGTCAAGGCATCCCACTCATGCTGGAATTGGTCATCCACATTCTTGTGGTTAGTCAAGTGAACTTTATATCTAGTAGTTCACAACTCTGGGTCCTA